>NW_027397074.1:69971950-70090395 GCF_003265705.2 Callorhinus ursinus | reverse complement strand
TTTCTTTCTTTCTTTCTTTCTTTCTTTCTTTCTCTTTCTTTCTCTCTTTCTTTCGCTTGCTTTCTTTCTTTCTTTCTTTCTTTCTTTCTTTCTTTCTGTCTTTCTTTCTTTCTTTCTTTCTTTTTCTCCTTCTTTCTTTCTTTCTTTTAGAGAGGGAGGAGAGGGGGTTCAGGGAGGGGCAGAAGGAGAGAGAGAATCTTAAGCAGGATCCATGCCCAGCAAGGAGCCTGATGCGGGGCTCAGTCCCACAACCCTGAGATCGTGACCTGAGTTGAAATCAGGAGTTGGATGCTTAACTGACTGAGCCATCCAGGCGACCCGCCCCCCCCCCCCTGCTTTTGCTTTCTTTCTTTCTTTTTTTTTAAGATTTTTTATTTATTTATTTGACAGAGAGAGACACAGCGAGAGAGGGAACACAAGCAGGGGGAGTAGGAGAGGGAGAAGCAGGCTTCCCGAGGAGCAGGAAGCCCGACGGGGGGCTCGATCCCAGGACCCTGGGATCATGACCTGAGCCGAAGGCAGACGCTTAACAACGGAGCCACCCAGGTGCCCCCCCGCCCCCCAGCAGTTTCTTTTGATGATTAAAAAAGTTATTGCTTTAAACATAAAATAACCACATCACAGAAAGGATATAACAAATACAGCAAATCTGAAAGATTTAGAGAAAATAAGCTACCTAGAACCCCATCAGCCTAATGCATTTAATACCAGCATTTGAGCTTATTTCCTCTTAGATTTTCTGTATGCATATTTAAAGATAACTGAAATCATACTGTATACAATTGTGAATTCTGTGCTTTTAAATATAACAGTGCCTCATAAGCATTTTCCTTGTTGCTAACCGGGTTTTCATAACTATCCTTTTAATAGGTGAATAATATATTATTAAATAAATGAATATTAATTTACTTATATTGTTAGATGTTTAGAATCTTTCCAATTTCTTGATATTATAAATATCACATCAATACACATTTTCCTGTATATTTTCTCTTCCATATTTTAGATTACCTTCTTAGAATTGACTTTCAGAATTTCCAAAACATAAAATGTTCCAGGACATCAACATTTTATGACTTTTTATATATACTGCCAAATTGCTTTTCAAAGGGATTATATCAATGTATAGTCCCAAGAATGATGTGCGAGAGTAACAAACCTCATTGTACCCTTGAAAACATTGGACTATTACATTATATATTTTTTTTTTTGCAGTTTCAGTTTCCAGGGTGTGATAATAAACAAGTAAATACTGAATATATTGGATGGTGATAAGTACTGTGGAGAACAGCAAATTGGGGAGAGGGAAAGGGACAAGGGAGGATTGATGGTTACCATTTTATATGGGATGATCAGGAAGGGCCTTTCTAAAAAGATGGCATTTGAGTAAGAGCTGAAGGAAGAGAGGAAGCAAGGTATAAGAAGCATCTGAAGAAAGGTGCTTTCAGGCAGGGAAAACACTAAGAAAGGCCCTAAGGCAGATATATGTTAGGCAGTCCTAAAGGAAGAGCAAGAGGGCCAGTGTGGCTCTCGGTGCTGAGAACAGGGGTGTGGGAAGAGAGGAGATCAAAGGGAAAGTGGGCAACCAGGACCTGTAAGGCTTTATCAGCCATTGTAAGGGCTTTCTTTTATTTTGAGTGGGATGGGGAGGCATTGAAGGGTTTGGGAAAGAGGGGAGTCGGGAATTGACTTTTGCTTCATATGATTAGCCAATATGTTCAGAATAGATGAAATATGTTCAAAACCAAATTCAGCCTCTTTCCCAGCAAACCTCCTACATTCTCAGCATCTCCATCCTCTGATTCATCAATGCTCAAAACCTTAGTCATTTTTTGCATCTCAAAACCAATCCTCACCAAGCCCTGTCAATTCTCCCTCTGAAATGCATTTGTCTCTGCATTTGCCTTCTTTATCCATTCCCATTGTCTAAACCCTACCACGATCTAACTGATCTCCCCACCTTTTATATTTCTGTTCACCACTTCTACCACTCAGTGCTGTCAGAACAATCATCCTAGCAAAGCTGATCATTTATGGGTCCACCCTTTATCTTTGCTGCCCCCTCCTCTAATAAAGTCTAAATTCTTCAGAATGGAATTCAAGCTCTACCACAATCTGATTCTAACTGAGCAGTCAGAACTTATCTCCCATTATTATTCAGAATTAACTGTGCTTTCCTGTCTAACAAGTTTCCCAAACCAGCTGTGCACTTTCTTACCATATACTTTTGCTTACATTGTCTCCCCTTCCCCTCCAGCCCCACCCAGAAATCCTACCCATACTTCTAGGACCACCTCAAATGTCACCTTCTTCACAAAGTCATTCCCAATCTTCCTGGCTGGAATTATGCTTCTTTTTTTCTTTGCTCCCATAAGCTCTCTTTCATTACCCACACGTTCTGTACCATATTATACCAGTTTCGTGAGTATGCATTCTTTCCTACTTGGTGATTAAGTTCCTTAAGGATCCACGGTCTTGTTTATCTTTGTGTTTCATAGAGCACTTACTACAATGCCTTGAAGATAGTAAGTATCCAGTAAATGTGGAATTTAAATTCCCCTGAGGTTTTGTTGCTAATTTGTTGTTGAAACAGAACTAGGATTCACGTCATCTGATTCTCAGCCACATGCACCATTCCCAATACCATTCTCCCTGAGTTCTTCTCTCTGTGGTTCATTGTCATCTCATCTGAAGTACATTTGAAAACGCTAAGGAATTTTAAGGAAGGATGACTAAATAAAATTAAATGGTGGAATTTATCTCCCATGCAGCTATTTAAGTTAAAGTGAACCTAATTTAAGGGCACTAAAAATTTGACTTTGGGGGCGCCTGGCTGACTTAATTGGTAGAACATGCGACTCTTGATCTTGAGGTTGTAAATTTGAGCCCCATGTTGGGTGTGGACATTACTTCAACATAAAATCTTAAAAAAATTGACTTTGACATTAAAAATAAAAATTATAAAACATGACGCATATACATGTTTGGAAATTGTTTAGCTTCTTAGAATTTGATTTTTGAGCTGCCCTTAATCTGTTAGGAGCCAAGTTGCCATGTTTCTTGGTATGCTCTAAATTTGTGGGCTGGGGGAGAAAAGAAATAAAGTGGGAGTGATTTGGTTTAACAGCTGGAAGCAACATTTCTAGCTCCTATGAATATGAGAGGGCTTAAACATTTGGGATGGAGCCCTGAGGCAAAGTACGATTCCCAATTATCCCAATCCTCCCGATCATGGAAAAATAGCTCAACCAACTAGTGTTCTCAGTTGGGCTTCCCCTTTGGTATTTGAAGTTAAATGAGTAAATTATACTTCCATACATGTTATATATAAGTATATGTAAAGTAAGCATAAAATTAAGTTACAGTATTTAAAATGGGGTAATAGCATTAATATGCACATATGAGAATTCTTTTTGAGTGATGAATGCTGATACCTTGGGGAAAAGCAGACTTGACTGAATTAAGACACACATATTTTAGAGAATGGTTTATGGTAGCAGGGAGGAAAAAAGGAAATGGAATAACTCTTTCCCTCCTAAATAGTTGCCACCTTCTCTCCATTGCAACTCGGAAGAGGTCAGCATTGCTATGAAAAATGTCCCATTGAGGTTTTCACAAATTCAGATGAAATTAAAGCCTTACGTTTTACAGGGGGAAAAAGGATGAAACGGAAAAGCACTAATTCAGCCCACTCTACTCCGTGTCACTCTGTTACGGCAGTGACTGACATGGGAATCTGAAGATAATTGTAATACGGGATCATAGAAATGAAAGTAATCTGTGAAGTAGTTTCATCTACCTCCTATCCTTGGTGAGTAAGCCCCAAACCGTTACAAAGAGTTAGCATTTAAGAAACGTTCCCATAAGCAATTTCCCCCAGCTATAACCTGAATTCTACCTTATAGAACGGCATGGACAGTTTTCTTCTTGGGCTCAACAGGGAGATGTGAAAACAGCTTTTTGCTGTAACTAATGGTCATAACCATTTCTGTATCACAGGGGTTATATTTCTGGGCCATGGGGAGACAGCACAGAGCAATGGGTGAGAATTCAGGCTTGGAGACAGAGTCGTGCTGAAGCCACAGCTGTGCGATCACAGGCCATTGACTTCAGCTCTCTAAACCTCGATTTCCTCACCCACAATATGAGGATGACAATACCATCCAGCCAATCAAATTACCGTGAAGAATAGTCTAGAACAAACACTGTCTGATAGAAATATAATTTGACTCTGCAAATATGAGTCACATATGTAATTTAAAATTTTCTAGTAGTCCCATTAAGAAAAGTAAAAAGACACAGGTGAAATTAATTTTAGTAATGTATTTTACTTAACATACCCAAAATATCATTTCAACGTTTTTAAAAAAATTAGTGGGATATTCTACATTCTCTTTTTTGTACTAAGTCTTTGAAATCTAATGTGTATTTTGCACATATCGCTTATCTCAACTCAAATTAGCCACATTTCAAGTGGCTACCAGCAAACGATAGGTCTAGAAAAAGGCTATAAAGCATTTAGCCCTATCCAAGGCATCTGGTGAATGCTAAGAAGTGGGGGCTTCCATTTTTATTGTTAATATTATTCTTAGAGAACAGCGTGATCTTCTCAAAGCCTTCGCTTTTCCAGACGGACTCGTCTATGGTGCTATTAGGGGTACCTGGAGAGACTGGGTTACTCAAGCCTGAGCCCTCCATTTACTCCAAGGGCAACTTCCTCAGGGTCACTCTCTATCTTGTTATATGGAGGGGGCCACAATAAGTGGGATCTGCATGGAGAATATACCCAGTGAATGCCCATGATTTTCAGGTCCTGACACATTAAGCCCCAAGAAATAGGTACCACCACTCATCTGCTACCTTCTCATAGAAGTAGGACAAGATAGGGGCACCTGGGTGGCTCAGTCGGTTAGGCGTCTTCCTTTGGCTCGGATCATGATCCCAGAGTCCTGGGATCGAGCCCCACGTTGGCCTCCCTGTCATCGGGGAGCCTGCTTCTCCCTCTCCTCCCTGCTCATGCTCTCTCTTGCTATCTCTGTCCCTCTCTCAAATAAATAAATAAAATCTTTAAAAAAAAATAGGACAGAACAGGACACTTGCTAATGCAACCATCTGCTCTTATATTTTTTCCCTTACAAGTAGGGAGGTGGTATGCAATACATTGTGTTCAAAGCTGATTTGATAAGTTAAACATAGTTACCAAAGAACCCAGCAATTCCACTAGGTATACCCAAGAGAATTATAAAACATGTATTCACACAAAAACTTGTACACAAATGTACATAGCAGCATTATTCAAAAAGGCTAAGAAGTAGAAACAACCCAAATGTCCATCAACTCATGAATAAGTAAATAAAATGTAGTATATGCATGCAATGAAATATTTTTCAGCCATAAAAAAAGCATGAAGGCCTGATACATACTACATGCATGAAGGGGTCCTGAAAACATTGTGCTAAGTAAAAGAAGTCCGAATTTTTTGTATGATTCCATTATCTGAAATGCCCACAGTGGGAAAATGCGTAGAGACAGAAAATAGATTAGTGATTTTCAGGGGCTGTGGGGAAGGGAGAATTGGGAGTGACTGCTAAAAGGTATGGAGTTTCTTTCTGGAGTGATGGGAAAGTTCTGGAATTAGATACTGGCAATGGTTGTACATTTTGACTACATAAGAAACCACCGAGTTGTTAAAAAAAAAAAAAAGTCGATTTGGTATCTTGGGAAGCATTGATCAAACAAACAAGTATGCCAGAACCTCAGAATAGAGAAGTATTTGTAAGACTTTAAAATAGAAGAAATCACTCATGCCCAAAATATTATTTAATGGGATATCATCTTTAACTAAAGCATACGTAATATCAAATCTTTCTTTCCTCTCCATCAATTAAAATTGTTTGACACTTTATCATTATGCATGTCAACTAAGAGGATACAGACCTAAAGGATACACATGCATATACACAGATTCATAAACATAAATGCACGTACGTGTGTCAGAATTTTCTGACGCACGTACATGTGTCAGAATTTTCTGAAAGTGTGGACTGGTTCCTCTGTTCCAGGCTCTCTCACGGCTCCCATTCTGCCCCACAGCTCTCCAGAGACACCTGTCCTATTGTGTGGCGGAGTGCAGCGGTTAAGACACAGGCTCAGGAGCCACACAGCCTCTGTGAAAGTCTCGGTCTGACCACTCACTGATTTGTGATTTGGGGCAACTTTCCTAACTTTCGTGTTTCGTGTTGCCTTTGCAGTGGAATGAGAAGAGTGCCTGGGCTTGTTTCAAGGATTAAGAGAGTTAACATATATAAAGTACTCAGAAGAATGCCTGGCTGTGGTAGATACTTTATAAGTGTTTTATAAATAAAAATTGTAAAAATGTACTTAAAATCCTGTCCCCACAGCATGCCAGACGTGCTTGAATGTGCTTTCTCTGTGTCTGGAACGCTCTTTCCCCACAAATAGCACCAACTCGATCTTCCTTCAGTGCTGTGTTCAAACATCACCTCAGCGGCTCTGATCACTGTCCCCCTCCCTTGCTTGTTTCTGTCTGTAACATGTATTGGGTTCTGATATACAAAAGGATAATTTGCTTACGCGTCTTCTTTGTGCCCTTTCAACGCCCACCAGGAGGCAGAGATCTTATCCGTCTGTTTGCTCCCCAGCCTGAAGCGCCCAGAGCAGTGGCTGCCACAGAGAAGGGACTCCGCCATGTTTCTGGAATGAGCGAACAGACGGTAGTTCCTTCTGGACAAGGGCCCTGGGGATCAGGGTAGGAGTCGTTGTCCCTTTCACTGAATACCCCTTTGCACCACTTCATCTTCTACCATGTACTTACGTTCGTTTCATAACAACAAAAAGTGAGAAATAAAATACTGAAAATTAGAGAGTATACATTGGATCAGAGGGAGAAGACAGAAGCAGAAAGCAGGTAGGCTTCAGGCTCTGTGACCAGACAAGGATTCTAGAGGATGCTCCTACAGGCCTCCTTTAGACGTCGTCCATGAGTAAAAAGTGGAATGACGCCTAGAAATGGCACTCAGCCCTAGCCTTGAAGCACAGCAGGTACACGGGTTAGCGAGAAGTCTTAATAGGATCGTTCAGATTGTGCAATGTGTGTCCGGTACCTATGGGTACGGTGAGAAATTTTTCCATGGCAAAAGGCCTGTTTCCAGGCACAGTAAACAGAGCGTTTGCTGAGGGTTGTTTGCCCACTTCCACCACTGCGTGGACAGGCAGGTGGCCATGGTGTATGGGATTCCTTGGGCAGAGACAAGACGGTCTGTGTCCATGGCCTGAGAACAGTGCCCTTCCTCATTCCCTAATAGGTCCTCTGGAAACCCGATAAAAAATTAAAGGATCCCTTGTAAGAGCACCGGACTTAAAATGAACTGTTCTGTAAATATATCCCAACTAATTTGGGGTAAAACTCTGCTCTGAGTCGCCTTTGGGGTCCCCTCATTGCTCTTTTCAATCTCTCTCTTTACTACCTCTCCTGTCGGGGAAAAAAACAACTGATGAGTCCCCAGCCCCTTGGATAATGTATTACTCCTTCCACAATTTTTTGAATTTAAAAAGGGATTAATTGGAAAGAAATAATAATGGTGATGCTGTTGATAATGATATTAATAATATTGATGATGACAATGATGCTGATGATAGCAGTGATTGTTACTGAATATTTATTGTGTGCCAGGTGTTCTGCTAAAAAATGGTTCTGCTAAAAAGTTTATCTTATTTAATCCTCCAAAAAACTATGTTATTGACAAGGAATGGAAAGTCACATAGTTAGCAAATGGGCGATGAGGGGTTTAGAAGCACTGTCCCTAAAATTTTTTGCTCTGAGGAATTCCATCATTAATTATTCAAATGAATGGATTTCTAAAGTGGAAGCTTTGACCCTGTAGGGAGAGAGCTCGGGAGACTCAGACAATCATAGTAACCTTCCAAAGCAATGAAACTGACCATCAAGGCTTGAAACTTTAAACAATCCGCTGTGTCTATGGCTGCCTTGGTTCAACTCCTGACTGACACTCATGACATTACCTGGGCAAGTCACATAACCTCTCTGTGCTTGAGATTATTGTTAGAATTCAATGAGATAATGTCAATAAAGTGCTTGCAATAGTGTATGAATGTGTGTGTATGTAGAATGTATGTGTGTATATATATCATTCAGATGCTATATATTTTGATTGCTATATATCTCTATTAGAATAATTTATTTCTAGCTTTTAAATAACAGAAGTGATCTTTTACCTGATTTTTAAAATGCAGTTGTTGATCTGTTTTCCATAGGTTGTTTTTTTTTTTTTGCAAAGGTAGCATCACAATAGAATTTCAAAGGAAAGTACCCCAAATCTCATTTCCCTAACACAACAGTTATTTTTATTTTTTACATATTGCCTTCAAGTTTTGCTAATACTAGGAAGTTACACGGAGAGAACACAATATTGAATCAGATTGGGATTTTTATCTCACACTGTCACAAACTAGCTATATAACCTCAGGGGGGTTATGCAATGCCCTTTGCTTTGGTTTCTCAAGGTATCAAGTAAAGAAGCTAGCCTATATAGATGAACTTTAAGATCCCTCTAGCTTTAACCATCTATGATTTTTATCTATAATCTACTTTTTTTGTTTCAAGATATTCATATGGAATTGCATACTGAAGGTACATGTAAGAAGTGTTTGCAAAGCTAGTTAACTTTGTAAACTATGTCTGGGAAATAGTTCCACATATATAATGAGTTCTGCAAAGGTAGGGTTATAATTAAGAACCCCAGGAATTTCAAAAAGTAGCTACCAAATTACCAAAAAGCAATAAAAGTTAGTATCAATACATTCATGATATGTTTGTTTGCAACTAAAGTGTTAGCAAGCTTACACATTAATTATAAGTAATACACATAGTTTGATAAGGCCCTTCTAGTCTTTGTTGATACACAGTTGTTAAATTCACAAAAATGTTACATCAGTGTAATTTTTCCATGTGGTATTCTTAAAGTCTCTTTCTAAGAAAATCAAAGAGGAAAAAACAAAAAGAACGGAGTGACTCTACCTGACTTAGATCATATTGGCAGAAACATATCAATATAAATGTCTAAAATGTCAATAACTATTAATGGGATGAAGCAGTCACTCTCCCGCACTGCCGCTTGGTGTGTAACCTGATATAACCTTTCTAGAGGCGATTTGACAATACTAATCAAGAGCTTAAATATATTCCTACCCTCTGGCCAGGTAATTCCACTTACAGGAATTTGTACTAAAAAAATAAGGCGTGCATAAATTCTTTGTTGCAGTATCGTATATAACTGCAAATAACTGGAAACAATCTAAATGTCCAGAAATAGAAGAATAGCTAAATAACTGATGTCACACATACATTAAATATATGTATACATGACTATATGTATTTATGATATATATGTATATGTGTGTAGACATTTTTCCTGCCCCAGCCAGATCTAATATAGATACCAATGGTGCTCATTGCTCCTGCCTTAATCATTATTCCTAGGTCTTTTCAGTGAACAGAGGAGCTAAGAAATATATGTAAATATAAACATTAAAAAAAATTTTTTTAAGAAATGGCTACGCCCAATGTGAGGCTTGAACTCATGACCCCAAGATCAAGAGCCACATGTTCTACCGACTGAGCCAGCCAGTGCACCTTATACCACTAACTTCTAATTCAACGTCAGAACTACAAGGTTTTTACCTAACCTCTTCTCTTTTACACCTCGATTTCCTTCCTCCCATGCTGTGAATCCTGATTCTGAAGGACACGGAACATGATAGAATTAGAAGATCCCATAATTAGTATTTGCTTATCCCATATTACCCAGAACAGCGATATCGACACTACCACCAACCGTATGATTACCAAAAATGGTTAAAAAATGTTTTTGCAGTCCTTTTTGTCCTTAGGAAATATCCCATTAGGGATATGTAGTCAAATTACTGTGTTTTAAAGTTATTCAAAATAATTTGTGTGCCACAAATTGGATACAAAATTAGGCTTTTTAAAAAAAATTGGGAATTGGATTTTAAAAAAATTAGTATTTTCATAATTATGTAAAATGTTTATGTGATTCCAAAGTCAAGTCTACAAAACAAGATAAACAAGTCTAGTTTCTATCACCATCCCTTCCACTTCATTCTTTTCCCCCTTTTATAGGTAACTATTATTTTGTGATGTTTATCCTTCCACTGTTTATTCTTTAATTCAAGCAAATATATACACACACATACACACATGTATATGTGTGTGTGTATATGTGTATCTGTATGCAAATATATATTTATATCCATTCTTACATAAATTATATGTTTGCTTTTCTCCCTCTTGCTATGTACTTACAATGTATCCTAGAGATCAATCCATATATGTATATGTAAAGATCCCAAATTCAATTTTTTAATTGCACAGAATTCCATTGTGTGAATACATCAAACTTTTTCAACCAGTCCTCTATGGACATTTGAGTTGTTTCCAGTCTTTGCAATTATAAATAGCTTCTGTCTTATGGTTTGGTATTATATTTATACATACTCGTCTTAAATATAAATAGATTTAAAAAAATAGATTTTTACTGTGTGGAACTATACAAGATGAACCTAGACCACCTTATACCAAATATCAAGGACATTATCCAAGACTACTAGGGTCATGTCAAAAGAAGTCAGGCACTAATGTGAAGAGGCCAAATAGGGATAATTTAAGCATTAATAAGAATAATTAAACAAGAGGGCGCCCGGGTGGCTCAGTCGTTAAGCGTCTGCCTTCGGCTCAGGTCATGATCCCAGGGTCCTGGGATCGAGCCCCACATTGGGCTCCCTGCTCGGTGGGGAGCCTGCTTCTCCCTCTCCCACTCCTCCTACTCGTGTTCCCTTTCTCGCTATGTCTCTGTCAAATAAATAAACAAAATCTTTAAAAAAAAGAATAACTAACAAGATGTATTGAAACACATTGAACATGTTTCAATTAATGAGTTCAAATGATAATTGAAAACAACAACAACAATAAAAGCAAAATAACAAAACACCTATTTGACCACCATTGGCACCTGCCAGAAAATCAATTCAAAGAATAATGGGATTAAAATATTACTATTTTGCAATTCTTTTAAAAGAATTTTGTTTTGTTTCAATTCAATTCTATTTTGCAATTCTTAAGAAACCAATGATTCTAGATAACATAAAAGAAGAGATTATTACACATTATGCCCCCCCAATGGCAAAACACACCACTACCTATGAAGCAGTCTTGAAAAAAAGAAACAAAAACAAAAACCACAAAAAACAAAAAATGGAATCTGATAAAGCCTGCAGATGGTTGTAGGAAATGCACAGGATATAAGAGATATTAACCTATACTATGGGGTGCAATGTGAAAAGTCAAGTTCTACAGCTTGGTTTCTTCAACAAATAAGTTGGAAGGAAATATTAGAGTGGAAACCCATATATATTTAAAGAGATTTAGCAGACATATCAACCAATCTCAGTATGGGAACTTCATTTGGATCCTGCTTCAAACAAACTATGAAAATAAATTATAATATTTATGAGACAATTGGAAATTTGAACACTGAATACTTCATATTATTAAAATATTATTGTTAATTAGTTTAGATGTGATAGTGGTTATGTTTTTTTTAAAGATTTTATTTATTTATTTGAGAGAGAGAGAATGAGAGATAGAGAGCACGAGAGGGAAGAGGGTCAGAGGGAGAAGCAGACTCCCTGCTGAGCAAGGAGCCCGATGTGGGACTCGATCCTGAGACTTGAGGATCATGACCTGAGCCAAAGGCAGTTGCTTAACCAACTGTGCCACCCAGGCGCCCTGGTTATGTTTTTTTTTAAGACCTTATCTTTTAAAGATCCAAATTGGAATATTTATGGTTAAGATGATACAATTTCTGGGGTGTCTGGGTGGCTCAGTCAGTTAAGCATTGGACTCTTGATTTCGGCTCAGGTCATGATATCAGGGTTGTGAAATCAAGCCCCACATCGGGCGCTGCACTGGACATGGAGCCTGCTTAAAATTCTCTCTTTCCCCTCCCTCTGTCTGTCCCCCCCCAAAAAAAAACAAAAACAGGAGTGCCTAGGTGGCTCATGGGTTGGGCATCTGACTCTTGATTTCAGCTCAGGGTCATGATCTCCTCGCTCAGCCTCCAGAAGACTGCTTGAGATTCTCTTTCTCCCTAACCCCCCAAAATAAATAAATAAATCTTTAAAAACAAAGACAAATACAAACAAAAAAGATGATATAACTTCTGATATTTGCTTTGAAATAAAATGAGTAGGGAAGAAAAAGAGGGTATGGATGGGTTGATGAGTACATGGGACTCATTATGCTTTCTACCTACTTTTGTTTATGTTTTAAAATTTTCTATAATAAAGCATTAATATGCATTTATATATAATGGGTATTTTGGGAGGTGTGTGGATAAACATCCATTATAAAGAAATACAACAAAATATTAATGGTGGTTACCTCTGGATGATAGGATTATGGGTGATTTGGTGATTTATATTTTTTGTTTTTACATATATACTATAATTTTTATACTGCACATATATTCTTTATAATCAGGAAAAAGCTATTTAAAAAGAAAAATCTTTTGTTTAACAATGCCATTTTCACAGTTCAACTAGAATTCACTGCTGACACAGTGAATAAAATAACTTTGTATATTTTAAATATAACTGGGCAAAGCAAATTATTTAATATTTAAGTGTATTTAGCTTTGAGTGGCTACAGATAATAGTTCATGAAAATATAACTCTGAGTTTTGAGGTTTGGAAATTCTGTCATTTGGTATAATAGGATAATCTTAAATTTATGGCTTAGGAATAAACAGCTCATTTTTTTTTTCCTCCTCCTTACATAACACAGAAACAACTGATCCAGTTTGGCACCAACTTTCTCCTCCAAAGTCACCTTTGTCTGAAATCTAGCACCTCAGGTTTCAGTCAAATACCTTCCAGATGAGAAAAGGTTTCTTAACAAAATTTTCTTGTAATTTTACTACAGTGTTCATTCCTGGCAGCCTCGGAGAATCCTTTTTTCACAGGTAAGTGGGTGGGATGAATGTTTCTCTCTCCTACTTTCTAGTGAAGGAGAGAGAGCAAGAGAGAAATCTAGTGATGCAGAGAGAGAATCAGTTGAAATCACTCCTTTCATATCGCTGAAATAAATGTAGGGCCATGATGTAGATGCAATTAAAGAAAAAGATAGTTAATGAGTAATTTTAGCATATTAAAAGTTAATATGGTGTACTGCAAGGTTTGCCATTCGATTAGGAGGAAATTAGTTCTTTGAGATCAGTAAAATTGTTTCAAATCAACTTATAAAAACAAGCATGTTTTGTAATTACATATGGACATCTAATAATTATATCATCTGAATGACCTATAATCAGATAAGTAACCCTTCATTTATTCTGAAATAAAGATATCTAGTATTCCTTCTTCTTTTGGTTCACATGTAATTTTCTCCTAAAGAAACCACAGTCAACTTCTTTCCGAAATATATATATATATATATATTTTTTTTTAAGATTTTATTTATTTATTTGACAGAGAGACACAGTGAGAGAGGGAACACAAGCAGGGGGAGTGGGAGAGGGAGAAGCAGGCTTTCTGCTGAGCAGAGAGCCCGATGCGGGGCTCGATCCCAGGACCCTGGGATCATGACCTGAGCCAAAGGCAGACACTTAACGACTGAGCCACCCAGGCACCCCCTTTCTGAAATATATTAACAGAATATCATTAGAGTAACATTTTGTTCTAAATGTAGACTTTAAAGTCATTGGTAGATGTGATTATTCATTTGGAAGTGAAATTTTCTGATTTAACAAATGGCTAGGGGCAGATAATGTTGATTTGGGTCCATTTGTCCACTTGAGGTTCAAATCATTTTGATGATTATATGCTTCGCATAAATTCAATCTACAATTGCAACTATGTGCCCCATTTTGTGCTAATTATATTCATATATAATCTCACTTATTTACTACAATAACCTTGTGAAATAGTTATTTTGGAGAGAGGTTAAGTTTCTTGCTCAAGGTCACACAGTTATCAAGCGCATTACAAATCCTGTGTTAGCACTTTTAAGTTATGAACACTGGTGATTGAGAGCATTTGCAGCAGTCCTTGGTGCCTAGTATGGAGCCTTGTACTAGAAAGTATGTCAAGTCAGTTCAAAGGATGATATTCATCTGTCTCATTGTAAAAACAGGGTTCTCCATCTCCCTCACACAATGGAAGATGTGCAAGAGGTGCAGCATTCTTCATATTAGAGCAAAGATGGAGCCAGTTGAGATGGAGCATCTCTCATGGAGAAACCGACAAAGAAGCATCAAGGAGAAGGGAGGGGGCGATCTGTTCTTCACAGCCGCAAAGCCAAGCTAGCTTTCTGCCTTGATCTTTTAACAACCTTAGTAAGTTCAGACACCTTTAAGCCTGGGAACCAACAGCTTTTGATTTGGTGACCAGGAAACTAAAGGTCAACCTGAGAAAACTGATTCTTGACATATTTCCAACAAGGGTCACTTGTTTTATCTCAGTGGACTCAAAGTTAAGAATTAAAAACCTCAACGTTGGTAAATTATATGTTTGAAATACTGGGAGTTCTAATTAGACATACATCCCGAATGCTAGCAGAGCCTACTCTATTCGTTTACTCATAACTTTATGAAAAACTGTTTGTTTGGGATGTGGTTTCTAAAAGCAATTTACCTTTAGGCTTAGTTAAAAATGGAATGTGTGAAAAAAGAATTTTCCAACTTTTACTGACTCGGTGATGCAAAGGAAAATATGTTTATAAGAATTTGTCTGCTTGGTAGCTCAAAATTAGTTGATCTACAAAACTTGAGATTTCAAGTTTAAATGCTAAATTCAATTATAAATTTCAAGCATTATTTTTTCAGAGCATACCCTTGTTCTAGCTACTAATACTGCAGAATCATTCTGATGGACATGAACTGGGCATCAAATTATTAACTATCCCTCTAAAGTTGTATTAGAAGTTACTACTAAGAGTATTTTATTTGTGGAGACATAAATGCAGGTTATACAATACCTTGTAAGTTGCCTTGAACAAAAGGATCTTAAAAATAAATAGGAACAACAAAAATAAAACATGACTAACCCTCCTGCCATCATCAAAACAAATGTTTCCAAGGACCTGAAGCCAAGAAAATAGAAATCCATAAACACAAAGGCCAAGATAATTGGTGAATCTACCAGGCCTCCATAAAGGACAAAACAAAACACTAAAAACCAAACAAAACCCCAAATCCCACCTGCTTTGAAGGAATGAATGCTGAAGAACATTGACCCTTTCTGCCCCTCTGCCTACCACAGAAATCCCTGCAGCTAATTTTAAAATTATCAAATCTCCAAAAATTATGGGAGATGGATGTCTTAAAAAATGCAGTCGATTCAATTGCATGGGTCATATCCACATTAGCTAAAGTAGTAATTGTTGAGAGAAGGGTAATCTACTTCATTCATTTTAATAACCAATTCTTTCTCAGATTTGCCACAGAGCCAACTCAACTTAATTATTAAAGCACAATAATATTGGATTGAACTATTTTTCAATCCAAGAATTTTTATTATAGAGAAAAGGCTTGGACAATTTAAGCAATTATGTACTTCATTTCTCCTTTTCTGTAACTCCATTCTTGCTTATTTATAAGGTATTGAATTTAACTTGCTTCATTCTTAATGTTTTACATCCTGTCATCTTCTTTTAAAAAATTTAAACTCGATTTTAAAAAGGCTGCAGGCTAAGTGTTGGTGGCTAGTTCCTATGAGTAACAAATCATAGTCCCTAGAGCTCAGAGTGCTGACCTGAAGGACAACAAGCCAAATTTTGGCCACCCTGAAAAACTCTGTGTACACAACTAATGCATATTCTAGATTTTACCACTCCGCTCCCAAAACACTTCCTTGGATGCCCAACCTACACGACCTCTCCTTATATTCAGGCACACACCACTTCTTTTCATTGGGATGCAATATCGCTAAAGGGCAAGGCCACCTGAAAGAAAGCTGAACTTGGACTCAGACTCCAGGTGAGTTCCAGCTCTTTAGGGAACCAGTTAAAGGTAATTTAGCTCAGTGGGTAAGTGTGTGTGCCTGCTAAAGCCAGAACGCAGAGATGCGAATTCTTGTTTTCCACTTTCTAGCTATGCGACTCTGGGCAAGTCATTTAAATCTTGTGCCCGGTTTTCCCATTTGTAAAATTACAGTGATATCAATAAGAGCCTCAGAGAGTAGTCATGAGGATTAAATGTCTAAATAGGGCCGTGGCGCCTGGGTGGCTCAGTTGGTTAAGCATCCCACTCTTGGTTTTGGCTCAGGTCGTGATCTCAGGGTCCTGAGATGAGCCCCATGTCAGGCTCTGCGCTCATCCTGGAGTCTGCTTCAGATTCTCTCTCTCTCTCTCTGCCCACCCCCACTCTCTCTCTAAAATAAATAAATAAATCTCTTTTTTTTAAAGATTTTATTTATTTATTTAACAGAGAGAGAGATAGCGAGAGCAGGAATACAAGCAGGGGGAGTGGGAGAGGGAGAAGCAGGCTTCTGGCCAAGCAGAGAGCCCGATGCGGGGCTCGATCCCAGCACCTAGGATCATGACCTGAGCCGAAGGCAGACACTTAATGACTGAGCCACCCAGGTACCCCTAAATAAATCTTTAAACAAAAAATGTCTTAATAGGGTTTAAAACAGAGTCTCAGATATCCTAAGCATGCACTAAGTGTCAGCAATTATTCTTATCAGCTGCCTGACCTTGGGGGAACTCACCTAACCTCTATGAAACTTTATTTCATCTTCTGTACAGAAAGGGATCATGGACCTCACATGGTCTTTATGAAGACCAAATAAACTCATATAAGTATGTTGCAGTCATTTTTAAAATGTAATCAAGTATCAGGCAACTCTTGCAACCAAGTAGAATTAGTTCTGTGCTTCTGTAATACTTGAAAAACACACATACACACACATTTCTGCGACAGCACTTGTCACATGGCATTGTCAGAATTTGCTTACCTGTCCATCTCCCCCACTAACAGTACATCCTCTTATTCACCTCTGGACCCTCAGCATGTTGGTCACACCTAGCACAGGACAGGCACTCAATAAATATTTGTTGAAATGAATATTGTCCAAACTGAGCAGGAATTCTCAAGGCCTTTGCTAGAAATGATGGATTACCACTTTTTGCCAAGTGTCCTCAGTAGACCACCCAGAAATTCTCGTTTTTCCTCTGGCACAATATATTGAGATTTTGTCATTTTGAATGCAGCCAATCTTGTGTGGTTACATTCACGTATTCTTTTTGTTTTAAAAAAATTATTACTGAGCACCTATTGTGTGTCAGGTCCTATGCTGGGCTCCATATGGTACACCACAAGTGGCAAATGCCCAGGCAAATTTAGTCCCTACATACTATATTGAAAGGAACTATTTACTAGAGAATCATTTACTACTGGAGATAATAAGCTCCCTGGTTTGAATACTTCATTAGAGTGACAGAATGTCAGGGTGGGAAGGAATGGTTTTCTAGAAGTGGGAGTCCTTTATAGAATAATAATTAAGGTCAGAGATGTGACTGCTTAAGTTCAAATCCTTGCTCTGCTTTGTACAAGGTGTAAGACATTGGGCAAGTTGCTTAACCCCTCTGAGCTTCACTCTTCTCATCTGTAAGATGGAACTAGTACGACTGATATGAGTTTTAAGCATAACAATCCACATTAATCACATATGATGGTACCTGCCCTATAGTAGGCACTCTATATGTGTTTGCTATTGTGATGAACCTGATCCCTCACCCCAGTGTTTGAACTTCCATCACAGATATATCCAGCAAATGGGGCAGGAATGCCTGAATTCTGCTTGAATACCATCAGGGGCAGAGAACTTACTACTAACGTTATCTACTTGATCGGTGAGCAAGGCTAATTGTTGGGTTGAAATATACATGCTTACATCTTCCACTCAGGGGTCCTCCATCTGTCATTTGGGACTACTCAGAAGAAATCTCATCTCTCCTCTGCAGGATAGCCCCTCTAACTTTGGAAGGTAGCTATATATGCTAGCTATCATCCCCATTCTCACACACCCACACACAATCTTACATTTTTTAATCATTTTTAATCATTTTTATATGACACTATTTACCAGATCCCTCATCCTTTTTTACTCTCCTTGAATAATCTTTTGTTTATCAATGTCCTTCTTACAGGTTGAAGGGTTTATAACACAGAACAAATGTGGCCTGATCACAAGTGAGTACTAGAGAACAACTTCCCAACCTGAACACTATATTTCTATTAATATAGCAAAAGATTGATTTTTTTTTTGAGGTACATCACACTGTGTTGACTCATCATCTACTAACAATCTACAGGAGACTCTAAATCTTCCTATGTGAGCAATTGTAAGACATCTCGCCCCCAATCTATACTTGTACAACTGAATTTTGGATCTTTGAGTACTTTACACTTGTCCCTATTAAACTTTATATTGTTAGGTGTGATTCGTTCTTACATTTTGTCGGGATTCAGTCGGGGGGCAGGAGGAGATCCTGACTGTCTCATCCAGCTCATTTGTGATTCTTTCCAGTTGGTGTGTGATCAATTTATCACACCATCAATGTTATTATCTTAATCATCAATAAAAGTGTTGAGGGGGATGGGGCTACAAACCAGACCTGCATTAGATCCCTAGAGACCTAGGTGTGCATCAGCGTCTTAAGAAATTTTTTTAAAAAGACATCACTCATTCAATCAACAAATATTTATTGAGTGCCTACCACGCATCAGTTACTATTCCATGTGCTGGGCATATAATGGTGAGTAAAACAAAATCCCTACCCTCGGTAAGCCTACATTCTAGTAGAGGAGATAGATAATAAATTTTAAAGTATAAATAATACTAAGGTCTTTCAACGAAAAGCTAAAGCAGGTACGGGGATAAGGAAAGTTGACAGTGGGATGGAATGGGAGGTGGTCCATAGACAACATGGCTAACGCAGAATTGTTTTTAAAGTTTAATTGCAGTGCTCATGTCCTACATTCTTAGTGAGCATCTGGTCCAAAAGGTGTCCCGAAGTGGGCAGCAAGTTGATTTTGCAAAGCCCACTTTCCTCTATGTGGAATCATCACATTAAGAAAAAATTGGTAGAACAATAGGAAGAAAGTAAATAGTCATGAAACAAAAATAAAATTTGAAAGAACATAATTCCTCAAGAGACTTCACAACATTTCTTCATATGCATAGGATATTCAAACACTGTGAGGCCATCAAGACTAGAACGGAAGCCAGTCACACCTCTTGACGAAAACTCCAGAGAGGAGAATCGAAGAATTGAAAAACAGAGAAGCTAACACTTACCTTATTCCAATCCCCATCTTCTCAAGTATGGAGTGGGTTATGAATCCAGTAATTTATGAAAATTCAGGAGGATGGAATGCTTGGGTGATCCCAAAACATGGCTCAGAGAATCTGGATACTGAATTCTGGAAAAGAAGCCCACCAGGGACAGATGTGAAATGCACCTCTATTAACTGCTATCTGCTCATTATTCTGATGTTGATAAATTCTTCTAAAGAGTTTTAGATAAATTTCAATTCCCTTTGATATTAGAGGGACTTGATAAGTCCCAGATAATTGCATATTCTGATTCAAAATTTATATTCTCACAATGATACCTTTAACATTTATATTCCCTCATTCATTGAGCATTTATTTTGTACCAATTACTGTGTTGGTACTAGGAATACCAAGGTGAATAGGATAAATATGGTCCCTGTTTCCGGGGGCTTTAGAGTAGAGCTTATAGTAGAAGGCAAGCTAGAAATAAGAAAGGAAGCTCTGATACAGAAGTATATCAAGAGCTCTAGGAGGATCACCTAATCCAGACTTTGGGAGAATTGCAAGTTAGAGACTTGTACATGGGGACTTACAAGGTATGAAGGAGTTAGTTTAAAAATGGAAATGGGGCATGGTGCCTGGGTGGCTCAGTCAGTTAAGCATCTGCCTTAGGCTTGGGTCATGACCCCAGGGTCCTGGGATCGAGCCCCATGTTGGGCTCCCTGCTCAGTGGGGAGCCCGTTTCTCCCTCTCCCTCTGCCTTCCCCCCCCCACTCATGCACACTCTCTCTCTCAAATAAATAAATAAAATCTTAAAAAAAAAAAGAAACGGGGCAAGTCTGTTTAGGTGGAGGAGATATGGCAGATGCACATTTTGGAGGTAACAGAAATGACTGTGCATGCTGAGCATCTGAGCACTGAAAATTAGTTCAGCATAGCTGGGACAGAGCGGTCAGAGATGAGATCAGAAAGGTAAGTGGGACCAAATTATTCAGAACCTTACAAGCTCTGTCATAAAGGAGGTGGAGTCTACTAAAATGTGTAATCACTTGAATGTTAGGGTTTTGAAAGAGAAAAGTAAAGACTGCTGCTCAGATGTTTGGCTTGACCACCTGGGTGGACAGTGATGTCAGTCACCAGGACAGCAAAATAGAAACACAAACAAGAGGAGCTGTGGAGAAGGGGCAAGTTCAGACCAGATCATGTTTGGTGTGTGACACCTGGAGAACATGGGCAGGGTAGCAGCAGGTAGTCTGATCTAGAAGTCTGAGGATATAGGTGTAGGGATCATCAGCACATGACAGGCAACAATAGAATCCACAATGATGAATGAGATACCCTAAGTGAGCATTGGGGAAGAGAAAAGGCCTAAGAGAGCCCAAGAGGAAAACTGACCTTAAAGGATGGGCAAAGTTTCCTTAAAAAAAAAAAAAAAGAGGAAGAAGATGCAATCAGAGGGAGACAAGGGAAACAAGAATGTGAGGTATCACAGAGGACAAAGGAAAAGCACATTTCAACAAGTAGGTTGTGGTCAACAAAGGCAAATGCTGTCAAGAGATCAAGAAAAAGGCTGAGAAGCAGTCATGGGGTGAGCGCCAAGGAGACACTTGAGCAGCAGGTCAAGAGCAGCTTGTGGAGGCAGAAGCCCGGTCACATGGATCGAGGAACAAAGACAGCCAGTGAACAATGTCTACACAACTATTTCAAAAAGTTTGACTCAAAAATGGAAGAGTTAATCCCTCAATTTTCTTCCCAAAGGGAAGGAAAGAGGGCCACCACGAAGGCTTCCTTACCACCTATAGTCACCTGTAGCTCAGCTGATTACCTAGCAACACTCTTGCTTGCAGGTGTGGCCTGTGCATGGGCCTGTGGTTCCACCACCAGTGCTGGACATGGCTAACACCGTAGAGTAAACCAAACCTGCCTTCTCCACTCTGCACCCAGCTCTTCCTCTGCACCCGATGCTTCGCGAGGCCTCAAAGGCCTGCACCGTCTTCCTGGACACCAGGCCCACTGTGGTGCATGATGTAACCTGGCCTCTCTGAGCAGCCCACCATAGGTAAAAATCTGGTCAGATACAGTTGTCACATGATCATTACCATTCACTTATTGCCAGAGCTTATGTATTGGGACCAGTTAGAAGGAGAGGAGAGAAATTTGGTCACCTTGGAGTCTGGAGAAGGCAGGTGGCCCCACAGCTGGCCAGACCACTATCCAAGCAGGGGGCCTTTCTGAGAACAAAATCCAGAAGCCAAAATACATGGGTCAGGTGGAAAACAGATGACTACCACTGTCAACAATGCTGAAGATTGGTCCTAGGGAGTGAAGGTGAGCCAATACATTATGGATGAACACTGTAAGGGGTTTGGACATGAGGGGAGGAGCAGGAGGGCCATCCAAGAACAAGGACCAAGAATTGGAAATGGGCTGAAGCTCTTATGCACACACAGAGGCCAGGCACAGTCATGCTGGACAGTAAATCCATCCCACTGGATCTGTTATCCCGAATCTTCCCAGTGTGTTCTCTCAGGCCTTTGTGACTCGAACTGAAGTTCCCAACTTGCACAACAATTCCCCCAATCTTATCTCCACAACCCCTCTCCTGCCATCATAACGCTGGATTGCAAGAGGAAGCCAGATAAGCTCTGGCCTGGGTGGTGTGAATGGGGAACAACCTGAAAAGGTTGTAGTGAATAGCCATCCCTGAGCCTAAGAACCAGGAATGGAAACAGAGGCCTGACAAGGTATTCATGCAGGCCCGAAATCAATAACAAAACTAGCTCCGTGGCTTGATTAGTTGAAAAAATGTTGCCAAATTGTAATCATTCCAGGATGTCCATATTCTCAAAAACGCTCGCAATGACTGAACAGAAAGCCTTCACTGTCTTCAGTTTGTGATTATAGCACGGAGAGGGATAAAAACAGTGATGAACATCACAGACAAATATACTGTTTTTGCCTTGTGCACATACTGGCTACACTGAGTTTTCAGCTAAAGATTTTTTTTTTTTCATTTCACTTCAGTCAATAATCATTTACCCACCGGATATTGCTTTAAAGCCAAGTTTTCATCTAATTCTCATTTAATGAGATTGAAAAGGAAAAACTAAATAATAATAGCTCATTTGTGTATAGTGCATGTCTTTCAGGGAAGACATCATAACCCATTTTATACTATCTAATTTACAGTAACAACACTTTTATAATGTAAATACTAGTAAGGGCTATTATCATTTTACAATATGCATGAAAGAAACCGAGGCATGTTGGGATAAAATGACAGTTCAATGTAACACGTAGCTTCCATTTTAGAGGTATAACAGCTCATTTCTTTTTTCCTTCCTTCCTTCCTTCACTCCTTTCTTCCTTCCTTCCTTCTTTACAGTGAAGCCTTGCTTTAGATAAACATGTTTATTAAAGTGTACTTTGCCCTTACACTTTAAGATGAAAAATATCTTGCTTAAAAGAAATAACCAACAACAAAATGTTCATGTGTCCTACAGATGAAATCTCTCTCTCAAATCTAGATAAAAAAGAATCAATTTCACTACACAACTCTGCTTTCAATCAGCACAGTTCTCACCAACTTGTGCTAGACATATTACTAGTCGATTGTAATGTCTCTTCTTCATACGCACTATGTTGAAATGATCTTGTCATCTCAGCTGGATTTCAAAAGTACCCTTACCTGCACAAATTGTGCATGTATGTAAAGTCACTGGCACTTTTATGCTTTCATTAGCTTCCTTTTGGAGGATAACATTTTTTTTCTGACCTTCTCATTTATTCATTCACTCATTCATTCACTAAGGCCCTCAAGCATTCATACATCCATTCAAAACAGTGAGTGTGTGCTCAAAATGTACAAGCACTATTCTAGATGGGAAGAATAAAATTAGGAAGAAGACCAAATCCCTGACTTCAGGAAACTCACAGCCCAGTGAGGGTAAACAACCAGAGGAGTAAACAACTGTAGTTCAGTGCGGTAGGTGTGGAGAAGGAATGACACATGAAAATGGTTTGGGGAGCATAGCGAGGGGATAGGTGTGTGTCTGAGAGGATGAGGAAGGTCTCCTAGAGAAGGTGCTCCTAGACCTTAGCATGTCAGGTAAAAGGGATTGGGGTATTTCACATAGAGGGCACATCATGGGCAAAGGCACAGATAGGCAAATAAGAGCACCCTATGCATTTGGGGAACTATGGGAAACAGGCGGTTCTTCAAATATTCTATGCCAGATTCTATTTCACAGTCCAAGCCCTGGACTTCACCATAGACAATTCTGTAAAGGGAAATATATGGTCCCTAGGTTATTTGTCCTCAGTCATATAAGTACAAACACATTCTACATGGAATCTACACCAAAGTGCCTTTTAAGACTCTGACCACTTGAGGAATGTCACAAAATCAAAGCTTGAGTCTATATTCTCCGTATTTCATTACTATCATACTCCAGGGGGTGGCAGGTAAGAACAGCCTACCTCTTCCTCAAATATAGGTGATCACTTAGGCCATCTCCATCATTATTTCAGTATAAAAATTTTATACAGAAGTATTTCCAAAAAAGGCATTTTCAATGCACTATGTTGGATGGGTCAGGTTTTTTCTGCTCACCTCTTTCTAATCACTCAGACGTTGTACAGCCCAGCCTCCAAAGGAATGAGAGCTGGCCTTACAGGCTTCTTATAGCAACTCCACACACTAGCAAGAGGTGTTTGGAAAGAGTCTCTGACTATGCTACACATAAGTGCCTGCAGGGACTGCTCTTCCCTGAAGCCTCTGAGAAGTCCTGCACGAAGGTCTTTGTGAACTGGGTCAGCAGTTGATAAAATGGGATCACTACAGAACTCACATGGAACCTTCCCTAGAATAACTCCACTGCTTGGTTAATCTTACTCTGAATTCCCTTGTCACTTAAGAAAAGCTTTGCATCATGCAATTGCATCCTTGTTTCTATTTGGAAATTTTTCAGAGACTCTGAGAGTTCAAAATAACTCATCTATTTTGGTTCCTGACCAATTATGGAATTCTCTCTAAGACATCATTTCTTCATTCATCCAATACTTTACCCATTCAACAAACATCTACTTCCTCATTTCTATCTCTTGAAGCCAGTTCAGTCAGCCCTTTGTTCCCCATTACTCCACTGAAAACACACAAGAAGGTCACACAAAGATCTAGAGGTTCCCCAATCTAAGGGTCAATCGTCCATCCTCACCTTACTGTCCTCTCAGCAGCTTCTTGGCACAGATGATCACTCCTTCTTGTCGAAACATTTTCTTCACTTGACTTCCATCACATCACACTGACTTTCCTCCTACCTCATCGTGTATCCCGTCTCACTCACTTTTGCGTAGTCCTTCCTGATTTCTGAATGCTGGAAGCTCCCTTGGGCTTACTTCTCTACAATTACCCCTCCAGTCCATTCTTTCTTTTATTTATTTATTTTTAAAAGATTTTATTTTTAAGTCATCTCCACACCCAACATGGGGCTAGAACTCACAACCCCAAGATCAAGAGTCACATGCTCTACCAAGTAAGATAGCCAGGCACCCCCAGTCTGCTGCTTTAAATACCATATGTCTAGCCCTGATGTCTTACTTGGAAACTAAAAGCGATTTTTTTTTTCTAGAGATGCTGAAGTTTGGATCGGGCACTGAGGGAGGAGATGGGTTGGCCAAGGGGAGAGGAGTGGCATTTTCTCAATGGGAATAGGAAGAAAAGGGTACAAAGTTGTGAAAAGGCAAACTGTGTTCAGAAAAAAGAGGAAAGTCTGGTGTGAGCTGAAAATGACTATGACAAGGTGGGTTGTAGCCTTATCAAGAAGAAGCTTGATTTAGGTAAGGAATTTGGACTTTATACTGAAGACAATAAGTAATTACCAGAAGCTCTTAAATAGGGGAGAGGTGTGATCATTCACATTAAAAAAAATAAATAAACCTTTAGTTGGCAAGATGAAGGCTGCATTAGGATAAAGGGAGACTGGAGCCTAGAAAGCCAATTAGAAGGCCTCTGTAATAGTCTAAGGAAGGGATTAAGGTCTGAATCACCATAGCAGCAGTGGGATGAAAAGCAGTGACAAATCCAAGGGAGATTTAGAAGTAGTATTGAGGACATGGCTATTGATTAGATAGGAGTTTGGGAGCAGGGGAGAGAGGCCACGGTTGAAGCGTAATGACATTAACTAAGCTAAAGGGGGTAAGGAGAGCACACGTGGTGGGGATGATGGGTAGCATATTAAGTTTGCAGTGATACCAGTGGCGAATGAGACAGGTCTGCAGATCAGGAAAGAGGTTTGGACTGAGTGTGTAGGTTCGGAAGGGTGTCCAATGGTAGCTAAATCCTCAGAATGGATGGGATATCCTGGGGAGAGAAAACACGGAGAAGCTGAAAGAGAAAGTGTGCAGGCAAGTTGTCATGGGAGGAGGAGCTGGGGAGGAGGCTGAGGAGGAACGGAAAGGTAGCGTGAGATTGGGTCAGTGGAGGTCTGTAAGTAAAGGGAGAGGAGCCCTTCCAGGAGGAAATGACCAGCAGTTCTCCCTGGGGTAGGATGAGTGACAGGATTATGTTTGGTGATTAGATCTGATGAGCACATGTTCTAGAGAGTTACAAGTTAGGCTGGAATGGATGCAGTGAAGACTCCTCTTTGAAGTTTGGCTGGGAGGGAAGCAGGGAATGGCTGGGAAGAAGGTGGAGTGGGGCAAGGTGTAGGAATTTCTTTTTATGGGAATGGGAGTCTTTATTACAACAGGTTGCCAGCTAGCTTCTGCTCGCATGTTACTACCCTACAAGGCAAACTCGTTGAGTTTTTGAGCAGCAATCGAACATTCAGTTCAGTTCAACACATATATGCAGAGTGCCTGTTATGTCTAAAGCAGTGTGCTTGGCATTTTAGTGCCTAAAAAGATATGCAAGACATGGTCATGTTTCGATTTTTCATTAACTGGCCCAAATCTACCTCCTTCCAGTGACAGCTCCCTGTCCTCTGGAGTCACACACAATATAAGAAGAATTTTTCCATATAGCTGCCCTTCAGCTAATTGAGGGTGGTTTTCAGCTACCTCCTGGGTCTTCTTATTGAACTTTTGTGAAATAATCCAATCTTTACGTATGTATACTTGCATAGGGGTATGTATATATTTTATTACCAACTGGCTACTCTCCTCTGGACATCCATTGCTGTCTGTCCTTTTAAAATGTGGCACTCAGAATTAATCTCAATTTTCCTTATCTGGTATAAACAGTGTACAAACCAGTTGGAACAGTCTTGCCCCTTTCCAGGACGTGGTTTTTCTGTTAACGCCATCTGAGACTGTAGGAATGTTCTGACAGTCCCACTATTCACTCATGGTACTTCACAGTCAACCCAAGTCCTGAGATCTTTTGCACCTGAAATGTTAACAAAATAGGTCTCCCAATTCTTATTTATACAGTTGACTTTTTGAAACCAATTGCAGAAGTTTATTTTTTCTCACGAAATATTGTATTTGTACATTTTGTTTTTATTAGCCAATAGTAAAAAGAGCAAGGGCTTAGGAGTCAAGCAGATGTAGATTGGAATTCTGGTTTTGCTAGGTAGCTCAGTGACCTTGGTCATGTCATGATCTCTCTGTCTCAACTTATCAGTGAAACAGGGATAATCATAACTACATTGCAAAGTGGTTCTGTGGCTTCGTGGAGGGTAGAACAGTCCAATATATCATAAGGACTAAATAAATGTTGGTTTTCTTGCCTTCTTTCTCTTCCATTTTCTCAGCTTTGTATTCTTAGCAGAAGTATGCCTTTTAAGTTTTAACTCAAGATTAATAAATCTTCATTTTAAAAGAAAAAAAAATTGAACAGAATACGAGCCAAGGCCAGAAGAATACTTTAGTATAATAGTGAAGCATAAGGGCTCTGAAATCAGACTTTCTACGACTGAATTCCAGCTCCACGACTTACTTGTCATCTAATCAGAAACACACTCATGAGCCATCCTGAGCCTTGGTTTACTCATCTGTAAAGTGGGGATGATAGCAGTGTTTGTGTTTCTGGGTGTTAGAGAAGATGAACTGAGATAATAGATGGAAAGTACTTTGGCATAGAACCTTGCACATATTAAGTGGTAGAGTTATTATTACCACTTAGAAACCTCCAGGCAAGTAATGTGTTAAATATTTAAAACTTTTAAATGAAATGACTATGTTATATGGTTTGTATATGTTAGGGTTTTTGATACATAATGCCAAATTGCTGTGTAGAATGCTTGAACCAGTTTCCATGCCCAATATTGTATGATGGTGCTTATTTCCCTGCATCCTTAGCTATGCAAGATATCATTTTAAAGTTCTTGATAATTTGCTAGGCGCAAAGACATCTGGTTTTACCTTGATCTGTGTATCTCTAATTACTAAGATTGGACTGCTTTCACTTTAATTGACCAACTGAATTCCTTTTTTTCTCCCACCTTCTCATGTTCTTTACCCATTCTTTTGAGATGTATTCTTCTCATAAGTTTGCAAGAGGTCTTTATATATTAAGAACACTACTCTTTGTCATATATATATTTATATATATTTGTTATATATAATTGCAAAAGTTCTAGAATCTCTCATTTATCTGTTTATTTTGTTTGTGGTACTGTTTTTATCTACACAAATTAAAAAGATTTAAGTAGTCAAATCTATAACTGTTTTTCTTTTACAAACCATAAGCCTTTACTTCTTTGCTCATGAGGGCCTTTACCATGTAAAGGTCAAGAAATGCTTGGGGCACCTGGGTCGTTCAGTTGGTTAAGCATCTGCCTTTGACTCAGGTCATGATCCCAGGTTCTTGGGATTGAGCCCTGCATCCGGCTCCTTGCTCAGTGGAGAGACTGCTTCTCCCTCTCCCACAGCCCTCCCCCCACCCCACACTTGCACGCTCTCTCTTGCTCTATCTCAAAAATAAATAAAATCTTAAAACAAGGCTTATACCACTTTCATCTTTTCAACATATATAACTTCTCTTGTATGGGCCATTTTTCACATTTAACTCTTTAACCCATCTGAAATGTATTCCATTCCCTCTTAGCCATGTTATTCATTCTTTTGAATCAAAAGGAATCTTTGGTTTCAAGAAATAGAAAATTGAACTCAAATTGGTTTAAACAAAAAATATTATTTATTGGCTCCCACAAGTGAAAAGTTCAAAGGCTTTGGGGTCATGTTTTCCGGGTGGCTCACACATTGTAGAGAGTACCTGGAGGTTCCCTTTTCATTTATTTGCTTGAATCATTGGTGATAGCTCCATTCTAAATAGACTCTCCCCTTGTGGTCCCAAGATGGCGGCCAAGACCTCCCCGGGTAAAAAGCTCCTCCATTTACCTCCTGAAGCAAATTATCTTTGTTCTGGCATTTCTAGCAAAAGTCCTGACATTCTCTTTCACTGGACTGACTTAGGTCACATGCCCCTACCTGAAGCAGTCACTGGGGCAAAGAAAATGAAATTCATTGATTATTCATTGATTGGCTTAGTCCGGAACACATGCCTTACCTCCTGGAGATAAAGGTGGAGTCAACTTTCCCATGGATGTCCCAAAGGAAGTAGCAGCTGGGAAAGGGGGATGCATTTGAGAAGATAAGTAAGGTGGGTGGAGGGATGGGTTAGCCTGGTGATGGGTATTAAAGAGGGCACATTCTGCGTGGAGCACTGGGTGTTATGCACAAACAATGAATCATGGAACACTACATCAAAAGCTAATGATGTAATGTATGGTGATTAACATAACAATAAAAAATTAAAAAAAAGAAGATAAATAAGGTAAGGACTATATTTTTGAGTATCAAGATTATTGTTTTTAATAGAAAATGAGAAATTCTCTGCCATTTAAAAACTCATGTGTTTTATCACTATTAACATGGTAGAAACTAAGAGTTAAAAATCATGAAAAGACATTGTCCCTTCCCCAGGTGCTAAACTCTTTACATTCAAGCTGCATAGGGACCACCTGGATGCATCATGGTTTCTAAAGGTCTAATCATACATGGTTGGGAAAATTTCCTTCATGGCAGAATGATCTATAGGTTCTATGAAATTCTTCTTTAATATGGTTTCCATAGACCCAGTGGAAATAGCACATCCCCAACTGTCCCCTGAATTTATTCTGGTGAAATCACTGTATTTTGGCTGTGCTGTTACCTGGTTATTTATTTGAGCCATTCCTTCTCTTTTTTTCTTTTCTTTTCTTTTAACTCAGGGTTTTACTTCTATCTTTGCAATGTCTTTTCTTAGTTTGTGAGCGCAGATCTATGTCTTAACCTAAGCATCTTCTAAGTTGGACGCTGGAGCACGGGAGCTTTAAGTTGATCACAGCAGTGATTTAGAAGTGGCAAGACACAGGAGTGCCCACATACTATGAGCCGGTCATAGTTTTGCCCAGGGCAAGCCATCATCTATCAGGCCCCATGAATGGTCCTAATAAGCAAAGACACAAAGGAGATGATCTCTCTCTATGTGTAGGTACACAAGGAGGTGGTTATCACTAAACTAGGGAATGAATGGCCTCTCACCAGACACCAGATCTGCTGGTGCCTTGTTCTTGGACTTCTTAGCTTCCAGAACTGTGAGAAATAAATGTTTTTTAAGTCCCCCAGTCTAGGGTATTTATTATGGCAACTTGAGCTAAGACATCATCCCATTCCCCTTTTGTGATGTGCCTGTCCAGGGACTTAGCTTCTGTGGGCTAGCAGGTCTCTCTTTCTTCCTTCTTAGAGGTTTTGACCACAGTTTTCTTGTATTGTCTCAGTCCTATCTCTAATATTTTTGACTCTTCTATTCTTCATTAGTGCTTACCAGCCCTCCTCTGCTCCCCTCCATGGGGCAAAACACTTCTGAATGTGGCCTCCAAAGTGCTTTCTGATCTTTCCTACCTTTGGTGACCACTGGACAGCATTGTCCCTTCCAGGACACAAAGTGGACCCCTCATCTGCTGAGTGTGATTGACACCAGCAGAGCTAAGTGAATAAAATGCCATTAAAAAAATTCTATTCTAGGGACACCTGCATAGCTCAGTCAATTAAGTGTCTGACTTTTGATTTCAGCTCAGGTCATGATCTCAAGGTTGTGGGATCGAGCCCCACATCGGGAGTCTGCCTGAGATTCTCTCCCTCTCCCTGTACCCTGCCCCCTGCTCACACATGTGCTCTCTCTCTCTCTCTCCAAACAAATATTTAAAAAAATTTTTGTTCTAAGACCGATTTATTGTATGATGCACCACTATTTAATTACCTTTTTTAGAACCCTCCCCCAAGCACTATCACATTAAACATATATATTGAAGATACATCCTGATTCTGGAAATATTAAAAATGTGAGGGGAAAAAATTTGTACCTTGTAATCTAGGAAATACTGTAGTGGAATGATTGTGTTTTTTAGCTATTAGTATTAGATGGTCTGCCCCATTCAACAGCGCTACCCTGTCTTCATTATTGTTCTTACTATAAACATAAGCAAAAAACAAATAAAAACCCACTAATTGTCTTCAGTACTTTTTGCAGACCCCGGTTGTCTCTGGACATTAGCCCTCTTGCATTATTTTCACAGGCCTGAGCCCTTCCTTTGAACAAGGCCCTACTTCTGCATTCTGCACGTGTCCTTTAAACTTATGAGTTTATCAGAACATTTCTTAAGCAGCCACATTGATCTTTTTTAATCCTCCCTTTTCTTCATTGAAATCACGGGTTTTATAAAAATTTAAAGATTTTATTTATTTATTTATTTATTTATTTATTTATTTAGAATGAGAGAGGGAGGGAGCAGGGGGAGGGGCAGAGGGAGAGAGAGAATCCTGAGCAGACCCCGAGCTGAGCGCAGAGCCCAACACAGGCCTCGATCTCACAACCCATGAGACCATGACTGGAGCTATAAATAAGAGTCAGACACTCAACTGACTGAGCCACGAGGTGCCCTGGTTTTATACAAATTTAAATTTCAAGTCATTGTACTCCTCTTTTGCATTCTTTCCTAGTTCCTGGCCAGTCAGAGCCTCACGTCCATCTTTTCCCTTAACTTGCTCAAGTCTTCTTTGTGTCAGGTTAGCAAGTGCAGAATTGCCTTCTCTGGCTATTACACGTTCAAGGATGCCATGGTCACTTACTTTAAGTTGCATGTCACTTTCACTTCACCAACACATTCTTCTTAGCTGGTGAGAACTATGCATAGAATAGTACCTCTTCAATAAGCAGTTAGTTTAGATTTAAGTCGTTCCAACTTTATTTGATGCTCTTTTCAGCAGAATGAGCTTGTCAGTGGACGCTGAAGTTCTTCATTACCCCTGTATTATGCCCCCATGCCAATAATTGTGTCATTTGTATTGGGAAAGCCTTATTAATGTTGCCATAACAGGATCACAAGGCCTGACAACACACGGCCAGTGGAGAGAGAGCATGAGCCAAGACTGGGGTGAGGAGTACTCCCCGGGGCATGGGCTGTGAATACAGAAGCTGGCTTGGATTAGGGCAGCTCTTCAAGGCTGGTGTCTCTTACCAAGGTAAAGTTCAAGAAGCTATTAATACTAGGCAGTCCAGCATGAAGGGTGAGGCCAATGTGTACCATAGTTTAAGGAGATTGCCAGCAGGGGTATGGGCAGCAGAATACAGCCCTCTAGAGAAGAGGACTGGTCAGAGACACGCTAAACAAATGTCAGAGTCATGGTAGAGAAGACCAGGGTTCAGGAGGGGGTCCCAAATCCACAGGAAGACTGGGATGTGATGCAGAATGACCAGAAACTGAAGGTGTGGAGATCAAGGTGGAAGCCCAGCATTGGACAAACATAGGAGCAGAGGGCAGAATGGGAGGGACCTACAGGTGTCTGAGGCTCACAGTGAACCAAACTGGAAGGAAGCAAGATGCTGGGGCTGATACTGATGATATAGCTTGTCCCCAGCTGGAATGGTGGTTAAGTATCGGGGAGGTCAGGGAGCTAGGCCTATAGGTGGAGCTCTGTGGACAATCCAGCAGCTGGTCACTAGGGAAGGCAAAGACAACTGACCAGCTGCTTTACTGTTAGCTCCAGTGACAATGTCACTTCTGCTTTTATTTTCACCCAAATCTTCTCTACCAGGCATTAACCCTCAGGTCTGTGGGTTTCTATTTGTGTTCACAAGTTCTTAACTCACAAGGCCCCTCTGCTTTGCCTTTGATTGTTTGCTTCTTTTGAACAAATTATATAGCTTCCTATTGGCATAATACAACTATAGCTACCATTTACTGATGATTTACCATGTACCAGATACCACACTAGCTGATTTACCTTACACTATCTTATTTAATTCCCACAATGTCCTTGAGGGGTAGGTATTATTGTCCCCATTTTTTAAAAAGATTTTATTTATTTATTTGACAGAGAGAGGGAACACAAGCAGGGGGAGTGGGAGAGGGAGAAGCAGGCTTCCCGCTGAGCAGGGAGCCCGATGCGGGGCTCCATCCCAGGACCCTGGGATCATGACCTGAGCCAAAGGCAGACGCTTAACAACTGAGCCACCCAGGCGCCCCTTATTGTCCCCATTTTAAAAAGAGGAAACTGAGGTTTATATGGTTTATATAATCAGCCCAAGGTCACACATCTGGGACACAAAAAAGCTTGAATTTAAGCTTAGTTTTGTCTAACGACCTGTCTATGTGTTGCTAAAGTGACTATATTGACTTCATTTATACTGTGATACATCCAAACAATCCTTATTGACACCTATCAGCCACTTTAGATTTTTCATCTACCTAAGTATCTACCTACTTATCCATCTATCTTCTATCTTCTACTTTTATCTCAAATTCTGTAGCACTCAGTACTGCACTATGTAAGAAGCAGATCATTAATAAGTATTTACTGAGTGAATTAATACAGTTTAAAAATGTGATTAGAATTACTACGTTCTCCTTGGTCTAGATATTTATAGTCAAGTAGTAAGAATTCTTCAGTTTGCCTTATAAAAATACTACATTCATGCACATTCGTTCATTACAAGGAAGAAAAGGGGCAAAGTCTGAAATCAATACTAAACTAAGAAGACATATATTATTCCCAGATAAGTCAGATGTAGGCAAATGTGTTTATATGTTCAAATACATTTGAGTAGTTAAAATAAAGGGGTATACATAAAACAGATTATTTTCTTTAGAAGTCTGAATCTGAAAATCTTTCTCATGACATGATCTTCATACTTGTCTAAATCAGAGGTTGCCAAACTACTGTCCATAAGCCAAATCCAGCACACCCGTTGTTTTTGTATGGCCTGTTAGCTAAGAATGGTCTTCACATTTTTAAATAGCTGAGTAAGATTTAAAAAAAATGGTATTTTGTAACGTGAAAATTATATGAAATTCAAACCTCAGGATCCATAAATAAAGTTTAATTGACACCCAGCCATGCTCATTCATTTATGTATTATCTACGGTGGCTTTCACACTACAATGGCAGGGTTGAGTAGTTAGGACAGAGTATGGCCCACAAAGCCTAAAATATTTCCCATCTGGCTCTTTACAGAAAAAGTTTGTCAACCCCTGGTCTAACTAAATAATACAGGATGTCATAACATTTTAAATGTTGTTTAAACTACCTCTGTTACTTTAGTTTCTAATTCAAGCACACTGGACAGAAAGGTCATGACATCTCTTTGCTAGGTAGAAGGTTTCCAAGTTCTCAGGACAAAGTCAAAACCTTTTCTCCTTCGATATTCTCTACATTCTTTCCTGAGAGCAGTAGCACCTTTCTGCGGAAACAATGACAGACTGAGAAGCTGGTGGTTTCTCTAAGAGGTGATACAGCTCTTCCTGCTAAAAGTCATCTTTCTCTTTGATGGGAAACTGGGGCTGGGCATCCTTGTGAGAGGTTACAGTGTATTACAGAACTGTAGTGGCACCGAAATGGAATGATTCTCCAGACTCCATCAACTGATGCAAGGTGGTATGATGGAGTGAGATAGACGAGGAAAAGCAAATTGCTCTTTTTGTCATCACCCAGGACCTAAATAAAGACAAAAATGACTCAGAATGACCAGACACAGGTGAATATTACTTATCAAAATGTTTTGGGGAGGCACTTAATGTCACAGTGGCATGGCACTGTGAGAGCTCAATCAATGTGACGGGTCAAGAGCAAAACCAAGGGAGAAGAACTTCCTTATTTTTCCTGAGATCAAGTTTGGTTTGCAGTAAAGCTCAAGGGAATATGTCTTATGTACTTATTTTTTGAGACCCAAAAATACATTCTACTATCTTTCTGTATCTCTGCCTCTCTCTCTCTCTCTCTCTGTTTCTTTTTGTCTCTCTTTCCAATTTAATAAAAGCTTATTGATCATTTATTATGGGGTGAGGCACAGGACAAGTATTTATGAGAGAGGCAAGTTACAGTGATCTTCCTGGACCTTTTGGCAGCATTTAATACGAATTGATCTTCCCTAACATATTCTTCTCTTGGTTTCTTTGGTCCTATAGTCTCCTGGTTTTATTTTTCTGGTTTCTGATTCTCAGTCTCTACTGTCAGCTCTTTTTTTCTATCCAATCTCTAAATGATCAGAATATAGTCCTGGGTCTGCCTTTTTTTTTTTTTAATCTATTGTCCTTAGGCAATCTCCTCCCAAATTTATAAATCCGGTCCAGTCCCAGCAGCTCTTCTGAGCTTTAGACCCATATCAGAAGTCTGCAATAGACATCTCTACTCACAGAGAAGTTTATCTTCCCCTACAATTCTGTTACCTTCCCAAGATTCTCCATCTCGGAAACTGACACCTCTTCTCGTGCATCAGATCTTGCAAAGACTCTTGAGTCAATCATGACACTACCTCCTTCTCCACAACCCACCATTTCCATTCAATCATCAAGTTCTTTAAAATAACTCTTGACTCTGGTCATTTTTCTTCCTGTGCATGCTACCACTATAGTCCGGGAAACCATCATCTCTCACATGAATCTGAAATAATATATTCCCAACTGGTCTTTCCACACCTGCTCTTGGCCTTGGTCTATTTTATCTTCTCACAGATAATGTCTTTCAGGCAAAAAAAAAAAAAAAGTAAAGTCTTAAAAACCTCACAATACTTACAAAACAGATGTTCTTCAATTTGATTTTTTTTAATTTAATAATGTATCATGAAGATCTTTTCGCACGTCTACCTAGAACTGCCTCACAATTTTTAACAGTTGCCTACTACTCACTCGTATAATGTACCATGATTTATTTAACTACCTTTTTTAAAAAAAGATTTTTATTTATTTATTTATTTGACAGAGAGAGAGAGACAGCAAAAGAGGAAACAAAGCAGAGGGAGTGGGAGAGGGAGAAGCAGGCTTCCCCCTGAGCAGGGAACCCGATGCGGGGCTTGATCCCAGGACTCTGGGATCATGACCTGAGCTGAAGGCAAACGCTTAACGACTGAGCCACCCAGGTGCCCCTCTTTAACCACTTCTTGATCGATGAACATTTTAGCTGTTTTCAGTCTTTAACTACTATAATTAATGCTTCAGTGAAGCTCCTACAAGAGTTATCCTCCAAGATACATGTGAGTAAATCTACCGGACAAATACAGAAGAGAGGAATTGTTAGGTCAGAGGCTTTGTACATTCAAAAATTAGAGAAATACTGCCTGGTGGCTCTCCACAGAGGTTGTACCAACTTTTACTCCTACTGACAAGGTAAAAAAGTGCCTGCTTCCCAGATTGGCCAAGTATACTATTAAACTTTTTTATTTGTGTCAACCTGGTAAAAAATACACCTCATTGCAGTTATAATTTGTATACCTCTTGCTAAGGGAAAGGGAGAGCATTTTTACAGATTTTAAAGAGTCCTTGACTGGACTCTATTTGTTATCCTTTTACTCAATTTTCCAAGGTTTTTGGTATTTTTCTTATTGATTTATAGGAGTGCTTTGATTTCTTCTTAAATAATCTAATTTCCACATTCTTTCAGGTATCCTAGTATTTTTTAAAAGCCACACTTCAGCCAATTTTTTTTTTTTGAGGGAGGGGGGTGGACAGAGAGAGGAGAGAGAGAATCTTAAGCAGGCTCCACGCCCAGCACAGAGCCCGACACGGGGTTTGATCTCAAAACCCCGAGATCATGACCCGAGCAGAAATCAAGAATCAGACGCTTAACCAACTGAGCCACCCAGATATGGCCCCCAGCCGATATTTTTTCTAATAATAATTTTTCTAATAATTTTTCTAATAATAAATAAGCACCGAATGTTAACTCCATTAGAGAAGCCCACACGAAGAGCTCACATGGAGAAGTTATGAATTGATTTGCAGAAGTCCTGACTTCCTGAAAATAGCTTGACAAGACTGTCTCATATGTATACCTGTATTATTTCATTTAATTTTACTAACAGCCCTTGGAGGCATGTGTTATAAACCACAAAGTGAAGCTCAGAGAATGTGAGTATCCAGGGTCACACAGTTAGTAAGTCATCCACTTCTGGAATCTTAAAAGCATAGTAATCCATCATCACTGGTGGATCATTCCTCAGCCACATGAGGCTCTGATCCTTGATGTCTTTAATTTCTAATAATTATTGATCCTCTCTTTTTCCTTCTATAAACATCCAATGAATATTTTTAAGTGTCTATGATATGCCAGGAATCCTCATGGGCTTTACATTTCAAAGGAGTTGTCAGCCATAAGCAAAATAAACCCCAAGTAGTAATAAAGTTTTGCTTTATTTTGCTTTATTTACCTACTATCAGGGTAGTCAGGAAGGGCCTCATTGAGGAGGTGACATTTAAACAGATGGGAATGACCAAAAGAGCGTTCCACGAAAAGGAAGTATGTGAGCTGAGAACTTTAAAATAAGAGCAAACCCTTTGTGCTTGAGGAGTAGAAAAAAAGGCCATTGTGATTGAAGTCAGAGGAGAGCGGTGGGAGATGAGATTGAAGAGGTGGTCTGGGATGGCCCGTAAGGCTTCACAGGCCAGCAAAGGAGTCTGGACTCTATTCCAAGTACAATCAGAAGACATGGAAGGATTCTAAGAAGAGAAGCGATATGATGTGATTTATGTCACTTTCGCTGTGAAGAATAAGGAAAAGAGTAGAAGCAGGAAAACCAATGAGAACGTTATTATAGGAGACCAGAAGATGATATTTGTATTAGGTGGTGGCAGTGGAGATGGAAAGAGATAGATTTTGGAAATATTCTGGAGGTAAAGTTGACCCAAATTCTTCATGAATTGGACATGAGAACTGAGGAAAAGAGAAGAACCACGAGTATCTCCATGCTTTTTGGCTTGAGGAACTCGTGTGCAGTCATGACATTTGCTTGAAGGAGAAGGCTGCCAGAATGAAGAATTGCATATTATCGCATTATTTCCTTATGCAGCCTTCACCTCACAGACCATGATTTTACTCTTTTCCCAATACCTTTATTTTCCTTCCCTACTTGCCCTGTCATCCTTCTTACCCAAAACAACTACTTCTACTTCCTCTACTCCCTTCCACTCCTTAATCCAATGTCATCTGCTCCTTTCCCCCTTATCCCAATAAACTCCTTCTTGTCAAACACAATGACCTCCTTGTCCTGACATCCAAGTTCTCATTTTTCTTGACCTTTCTCTAGCATTTAATACTGTTGACATTTCCTCCCTTGGCTTCTCTGAAATGCCTTGTTTCTGGTCCTCCTGATCTCTATGGATAGTCTTCCCCTGTAGCGTTGTGTCCTCACTTTTTTTTTGCCTCACCTTTTAAATGCTGGCATTTGAATAGGTTCCAGAGTAGGTCCTCTTCTCCTTTTACTGTCTACCTTTTCTCTTGGGGATTCCATCTACTTCCATGAGCTATCACTTACGCTGATGTCCTCAGCGTAGATCTCTCTCGAGTTCTAGCCTGTCCCGTTCGAGTACATAGAGACAGCTTCACTTTGGTGTCCTCATGGACATTTCAAACTCAACACTTTTAAAATCAAACTACTTACCTTCCCTCCTCAACCTATTGTTCTTCTTGAAGTCCTCATCTTAGCAAATGGTACCATGATCCTCCTATTGACCTAAGTCATAAGTCTCCTATTCCTTAATCTTGCAGATATAATCAATAATAAAATTCAGTTGAGTCTGTCTTTAATATTTCCTGAATCCTTCCCTTTTCTCCATTTCCATTCTTGCTGTCTATATTTAGATGTCCATCAGTTTTTTTCCTATAATACTAAAACAACCTCCTAACTAGTCTCCCTGCTCATAGTGTTAATCACCCTAATAAGTTCTCCAAACTGGAGTGAACTTCTTTCTAAAATGGACTTTTGATCACCTCACTATGCTCCTTAAAATTCATCGATGGCCTTAGGATAAGTTGAAACCTCTTAGGAAGGCATGCAAGACCTTTCCCAGTATAAGACCTTGTTGATCTTTCTTGGTATGTCCTTTGGAACTTTTGCCACATAATCATACAACACATTAACTGAGAACCTACCACTTGCCGGGCACTGTCAATCACCTTCAACTCTCTGGACACTTTTACCAGGACGTTACACATACTACTTTCTTTGCCTGGAACACATTTCTCTTTAACTTGCCCACTTGTCTGGATTACTTCTACTTATCCTTCCAGACTCATTTCCAAACTCATCTTCTCTGGTGAGGGACCCTAACTAAACTCAGTCAGGGTTAGGTACCCCTGTAATAAGCTCCCTGTTGATAGAATCTCACTGTTGTGTGATCAACCGTGTCCTCATCTGTGCCCCCGTTATCCTATAAGGTCCTTTAGAGCAGGCTGTCCTATTCATTTTTGTATTCCCAGTGCCCAGCACAGAGCCGGGCACATAGCGGCACTCAGTAATGAATGAATAAAGTGGCAGAGTTGGGTTTCACAGTCAGCTCCTTTCTCTGTGGCACAAATCTCACATTTCCTCATGATACTTCTTAACATCTTCAACCTGTAACATTTGGAAATCTGTGCTACATGTATTTTTGCCTATCACTAATTAAAATATAGACAAATAGATTATGGAGCGCCTGGGTGGCTCAGTCGTTAAGCGTCTGCCTTCGGCTCAGGTCATGATCCCGGGGTCCTGGGATCGAGCCCCGCATCGGGCTCCCTGCTCAGGGGGAAGCCTGCTTCTTCCTCTCCCACTCCTCCTGCTTGTGTCTCTCTCTGGCAAATAAATAAAACTCTTTTTTAAAAAAAGATTATTAGCTTCATGAGGATTCAATTGATTATTTACTTCTTGTAGACCTCTTCCTCATCACTCTATGGTTTTGCTCATCAAAGTACTTGGGTTAACTAAATGTAAAGTGACTGAAAGATCGTTCCATACACTTTTTATATTCTTTCTAACTCTTATCCTGTTGCTTCTACAACACCATCAGGGAAGCAGAGAGTAAGTACGTTGGGAATAAGGTTGATTTTATTTTGATTGTCTGGCAACTGGCACTAAAAAAACGGTGTATCAACAGCAAATCACTTCCCATTATCACTTCCCCCAAGGTCTCTATGGATAGGCATTCAAGTTTCGGTGCTAAAATTTAACATTGCAAAATCTAGCTAAAATTGAAATTTTTATGTAGTGACTTCAATGTGATCACAGAACTTTATAAATGGAAGGAACCTTAGAGATCTCTAGTCCAGCACTTTCATTAAGCTTCTCTGAGGAAACTGGTGAGGAGACCTATAATGGCTTGCCCAAGGTCATTGAGTCTAGAGGACAAGTAGGAGCAAATTTCCTGTCTTTCAGTCCACTGATCTTTCCTCCACGCACCCTTTTATTTTCTATCTAAACAAATTATCTACATCAGAACCCACCTAACATTTTACATAGTGCTTATTTTTATGATATTGCCTTTGTGGTATTCTTGTCATAAAAAGAAAGGACCTTAAAAAAGAAAGCAAGGCTGTCTCGCCCAGGCAGAATTGGTAAAAGAGACAATTAGTATGTAAAGTAATGGGTTCCCGTTTGTGAGTAGCCCTGTAATCACGCTCTGTTCTCTGAGCACCCCAATGTTAACCCAACCTTATTTCTGCTCCCGGGGCCTGGATTCCATTCAGTTCCGTGCCTTATTTAGTCTAAATGATTTCCCCAGCTTCAATGTGTATTTTTTGGGCTTCATTTTAGAAATATCATACTTAAATCTACTCTCTACTTGAGTTTGTTTTAGTTCTAACGGTGAGGAATGAGGATTCTGGGTAAAGGAAATAAAGATGATGGATTTTTCTAAGCTTTACATTTCAAGAATGGCTTTCTCAAATGGCAACTGGCAGTCTAATTTATTCCTCAAATGATGACGTTTTCCATGGGAATCAGACTTTAATTGGGATAATTTGTTTTCACGGAAACCACAGATTTCTTTCCAAGAGGATCAGTTTGATAATGTTTTACCAGCTAGTGCACGGAGACCAAATATAAAACAGTTCCGAGAAACAGGAAGTGAACCTGACTGGTCTAGTCTGTGTGTCCCTGGCAGTGACGCAAATACAGAAATCAAATTAGGAAAACAAGATACGTGGGTGTGAGGCAATCGATAACAATCCAGGATGCTACAAAGCAAGGAAGAACACCTTTAACCAAATGCCACTCAGTTTAATAACACCCTGAGAAGTTTGATTTCCACTGAACATGCTAGTGGTTAGGGAGCAGGATGAGCTTGAGTTCCCTAGCAACAGCATGTGCTTTTGAGACCGTCATTAGCCTTTCAGTTAATCCCGCCAACCCCTTACTTCTAAATGTATGACTGACATTAAAAGAAAGAAAGAAAGAAAGAAAGAAATGATATTTCAGAAAGTGCTTTGAAATTTCCAGGAGCAAAATGGGAAGGAATTTAAAAAAAAAAAAAAAAAAGTTGTCCTGAGAATTGTTCTCGGGTAAAAGAAGTCATGTTAGTATGTGTCCAACCTGTCCCCACATTCACTGCTCTCGGTTCTCTGTTTCTGAATCTCCTGTGGGTAAAGGGCAATGGAGGGGAAATGACTGAGAGTTTAAGGCAGTCCCCTCCTGCAACATCCATCACAGTCTGAAAGTGCGGTGAATAGTGGGGTGGGCAGTTTGTGTGGGGCAGAGATTGGGGGGTGGGTAAGATGGGAGGGACTTTAACACACAGTTTTCTTTCCCCTTTATGCAGAATAAATTATCCTGGTTGAAGGAGCTTGAGGAAGGAGGGTGGTGAGGGGGAATGAAGCTATTTTTCCTATTGATTGTTTAATTGCACCAGAGGATGTTCGTCCGAGGCCACTGGCCAAGAGCATTATTTTGGTGGCTAAAGTGAGGTTGGGCAGGTTTCCATCCCCTTCCTTAGTTTTAAACAAGACAACCCGTAAAGCGCAGCCGGGCTATAGGAATATGGTGTATGCTGACTTTTGCTACTCATCTGTACCCTAAAGCGCCAAGCCTGATGGGACGATGGTTTTCTCAAACCCTGAATCATTGCTCTAGCTCTGTCCTGGGTTCGGGATGCACAACTCTTCTTTGTAGCCTGGGTCAACGGCGGGGCGTTATTAGAATGTAATTATTGCTGCGTTTGGCTGGTCATCCCTATTATGGCCTGGGTCCCTTTCAACTAGACGCTGGGCTCCTTCAGTTTGGCCGGGTGACTCCTGGTTCTCCCCGCCACCCCACCTAACCACCCCCCGCCCCCTGCGCGCTCCCTTCCCAAGGCGACCACCTGCGCCGCCCCACTTACCATCTGCCCCGCGGGGAGGGCCCCTCGCGGTAGCGGTGCCCTCCCTGCTCCCGGGCGGCTCTGGGGGAGCTCGGTGTTTGCCTCCAGCCCTTCGCTACCGGAGAGATCAGGTTCCTCCCCTCCTCCCCCTCCAGCTCCGGCCGCCGCCGCCGCCGCCGCCTCCTTCTTGCATGACACAGCAGAACCGCAGCTGCTGCAGCGAGTCCCAACCATCCGCCCAGGAAGCGCCGCAACCGGGACTCGGGAGGGGCGGAGGGGGGCGAGGCAGGGGCCACCGCCGAGGGGGGGGTTCTTGCCCCAACTCTGCACCGCACACTTGTTTCCCAGCGCAGGGGCTCGGGAACAAAATCGGGCTAAAGCCGACCAGGCCGAGCCGTTGAGGAATGCTGGGGTTTGGCGTCAGAAGGGATGGGACCCGACAGAAGGGTGCGAAGGAGACCCCAGGAGGGGTAGGACGTTGCAGGTAAAGAAGGGAAAGAAGAGGCCGAGAAGTCAAGGGCCAGGCTGTGAAGGAGAATAAAGGAGGTCAAAGAGAGGTAAGGAGGGAGAGTTGCTGAGAAGGGAGACGGAGCTGGGAAGGGGGGTGGGGGGAAGCTGCCAGGCGAGGAGGACTGGGAGGGAGTCCTGGCGGAGGCCTGAGCTAAGTACCCAGGCGGCATGGGGGCTGAATTGGGAGGCAAGGGCACAAAAAGGGAAAGGGATGGAAGAATGAGGCATTAGATAGGAAGGTAAAAATTGGGGGCATTAGAAGTGATGTAGTGGAGATCATTCATCATGGCTGATGAGGTAAACTGATGAGGTGGAAAGAGATACAGTCGAGGCAAAGCCAAAGGAAAGGATGATCTCCCATCCCACCCTTTAGTTTCCTGAGAAGTTTTTCAGAATTCCGCTAGTGCATACAGGGAGTTTTCCTTATAAATGGAAAAGCATGAACTAAAGCATAGAAATAGCTGCTTCGCTTAGCTTTACAGCATAAAATCTCCATGGTGCACAAAAACTTTAAGGCAGAGATTTGGGATTTAAGGCATAAGCACTTACAGGGGTTGTGATTCAGTAATACTGAGGGCACTCAAAACTGGTGTTACGGCTTCCACACAACACGGAACTTGAATAAGTCTTTCAGAGTGTTTGCTAAGTGTTTCAGTTAAATGCACTAGAAATGACAAAATTATTGGCTAAAACTATTCTAAAAATGCACCTGCTCTTCTTCTTTCTCTCTATACTCATACATACACACATAGATACATATATATAATTCCTAGTGTCTAGCATGTACAGTATGATTAAGGGAAACATATGTTTTTGTGATTATTTTATTTCCCACCAAAACACACGCTACGCATTTTACAGCAAACCAGCTGCTTCTCACCCTTTGAAAGAATGTGGTCAGAAAAGTAATGCAAAAACTGCCACTTTGGTTTTGTCTGTACCTTCCAGGTCATATCTTCGTACCTCACTTCCTGACACAAACAAGTTTTTACTGTTGTCAGCAACAAAGCCCTAATATAGCTGCGGAAGAGAAAAACTGCATTGCATTTAGCCTCCTGCAAGCATCATCAACAGTTACCGGAGGAATATAATTCCAGAAAGCTTTAAAGCTGGTGGTGATGGTAATTATGTATCAAATGCCTGGTTCTATTTCTGTTATTATTGTTCTGTCATTTCTGTTCTACCCAAGAGCCGGCTGAACTCTTAGAGAGAAATCCGGTTTTTCTTTTTGACTTTGTAAAAATTCATCAGCCCCGGTAGAAAACTTGCTCTTGGGGAAAATAAAGTAGGAGCCACGAAATGTCATTTTAGCAGAGCGTGGGTTTTGCGACTGTGGGAAAGGATTTAAGGACGCGCCTTCTGTTCGGTTTCCTATGTAACGAGCAAAGGCTACACGCACGCACAGACGCCACAGCTCCCGGATGCTGTGGCTCCCTTATCTGGGCTTCTGCAAGCTCCAGAAGCCCCTTCGGGATGCTGCGAGGGGCTCCCGGTGGGTGGTGGCAGGAACGCTGCGGCCGCCGCCGCCACTCCAGCCGCTGCCGCTGTTGTTGCTGCTGCAGTCACGTGGGAGCCCCTTTAAGTTTCCATAGAGAGGCCTCTCCGGTGTCACATGATGGACATGATATAATGAAACAACATTGTGGAGAGGAAAGCATTAGGGGAGCCCACGGCTACAAAAACAAGTGAGTGAGAAGAGGTGGGAGGAAGAGAAACTACGCCACCTCCCCTGCAGCCGAGCCGCACGCAGCAGCCGGCGAGAGGGGGGGGCCGCGGGGGGGGGGGGGGGGGGGAGGAGGTGGGCAGGGAGACGGGGTCCTCAGCCCCGGCCCGGGGACTCCGCCACCCACCGCGGAGAGAACAACTTTTAGCCGGAAGCCTCGGCCACCACCGCACCTGTCTCCGGAGCCTCCATCGCTCCTCGTGACGATCAAAGGGAAATTCTAGAAGAATATGCTCTACAAATATACGTGCGCATCATTTTGCCTCCTTGCGTCTCGCTCTAGAAGGAAAGAGAAAGGGATTCTAGCGGCAGCGTGCGTTCCGCCCCAAGGTAAGTTCTGGAGGGTGGGGAGAGCCGGCCCAGCAGGACTTTGGGGTGGGAATTTTGTTCTCCGTTGAGCCCTGTCGAGGTGAACGAGGCGTCCCCCCGCTGCTGGCGAGGAGGATGGGTCGGATGGTCCAGCAGAAACATTTCCATTGTGGACTCTTGTTATTTCCTCTTTCGCACGCCCGGCGGTCCCACCCTCGGACTCCCCGGGGCCCCTGGCCTCCCCCCGGAAGGGGCCGCAGGTCACGGCTGGGATGTTCGGAAGCCGGGCGAGGGAAGGTAGGGGTTGTGGCGTTGGCCGGGAATGCCGAGGCGATTTCGCCATGTTTGTGTTGCTAAGAGCACTTTTTTCCCCTTTGAGGTGGCTTCATGCCACATGGTTCCTCCGGAGCTGCTGCCGGGTTGAGAGAGAGAGAGTGTGTGTGTGTGTGTTTTCAATGTCCGCATTCCAGCTAATGTTGCGCAGATAAAATTCAAACTTGAGGTAAACAGAAGAGGAGGAGGAGGAGGGGGGGGAGGGAGGGGGAGACTGTTTCCATTTCGAGATCCCACCTCTTCACTCCGCGAAGACCAACATCCCGAATCCGGAGAGCACTCGCCGCTTTCTCCCACCTACCCCACCTTTGCTGTCCACGAGAAAGCAGGCGGCGGGGGGAGGGTGGCGGGGGATACGCGGGGAGGACGCGGCGTCTGGGTTCTGAAAGGGAAAAACACCCCTGGCACTAAGGCCTTTGGCTACCTCCTTTTCGCCGGGAGGGACGGAGGATGCCTCGGATTGCTCTGGGCCTGGAGACCGGGAGGACAGCGCTCCCGGGAGGGGCGAGGGGGTGCCTGCCCTTCTCACTCCCTCTTACTTTAGGGGACCGGACTGTCGCGCTCCCACCCCACCCCAGGCGCAGGTTCCTGCAGGCGGGCTGGGTGGGTCTCCAGGTTTCCAGAGGGCTGGTTGCGTAGCAGGTGTGTGGTGGGCATTTCTATTTCGTAAGTCTTGCATTTTGTGGGACGACGTGGATGGGCAGAGCTGCGTCTTAATGTTTTTTTTTTTTTTTTTGCAAATTAGGGAGAAAAATCAAGACGTTACACCCCACTCCTCCCGTTTTAAATACTGATTCAGCTCGAAGCTAGGCTGAAGGGTGAGTGGGGATGTTTAAGGGTGAGGGTGAGCTTCGTCATGTGGAAAACTAGGAATCTGACAGCTTGTGGCCACCACCACCACCACCCCCCCCCCCGGCCCCGGGAGGAATGCGGGCTGGGTGGTCCGACAGGGGAGGCGTCCCACGGGGTGTGAGCCGGCGCCGGGTCCCTTGGTGCGCGAGGGTCCGCAGCCCTTGGCGGCGGGGACTGCCAGGCCGGGAGGCGGCGGCCACGTGAGGGTGGTCTGCGGAAGCGCTGGAGCCGAGAGATAGGGGTGAGGTGCGTAGCACAGTCGTGCCGGGGGCGGACACGAAACACCCGTGGGAGGTGAGCCGCGGAGGAGCGAGCGGAGACCCGCGCGGGCCCGACCCCGGAGTCGTGGCGACGGTTTTATTCCGAGCGGCGGCCGGAGCCGGGCGCCTTCTCCGCTGGGCCGGCGTCCCGGGCGCGGGTGGGTGCGCACTTCACAGCGCTCTCCCGGGAAACCGTTTCCGGGCGGGGTCCCTGGCCCCGAGCGAGGGCTGTAAACAGGGTGGCGCCCTCTGCCCTCCCGCCCCCGGCCTGCCGGGGCGCGCGGCCGGCGGCGCCCGGAGCGGCGGAGGCGCGGCCGCGGCTCTGGGCAGTGGCGGCGGGGGCGCGCCCGCTCCCCGCCGCCCCCGCGCGCCCCCGCCGCCCGGCCGGCCGGCCTCCTCTGTTTTTGTTTTGATGGAGCCCGCGTGCAGCTGGCGCGTGTCGAGTCACGTGCCGTGGGCGGGAGGGGGCTGGGGCGCGGGAGGCGAGGGCGCGGTGACGCACGCGTCCGGAGGGCCTGGCGCCCGCGGGGGCGAGGGGCGAGGGGGCGTGTGCCCCAGGCAGAGCTCGGTCGTGCCGGGTGTCGGGGCCGCATCTGGTGGGATTCGTGGGAGTTGATGCTGGGTGAGCCGTGTTCGGACGTGGGTGTGAATCCCACAGCACTTCGAGTTCGTCGTCACAGCATCTAGGCGAGCCTCGTCCAGCCCGGCAGAGGCGGCCCGGCCTGCGCGGATTCGGTGGAGCAAGACCTTACCGATGTATTTCTGTGGGCACATACGTACGTGGATCTTAATCCTGGCTATCATGTGACACCGGAGAGGCCTCTCTATGGAAACTTAAAGGGGCTCCCACGTGACATGTATGTGGTTCTTAATCCTGGCTGCAAATTATAAACAACTTGAGAGTCATAGAAAGAACTCCGTTGCCTGGCTCAGCCCCAGACCAGTTGAACCCAAATCCAAATAGGGCCTGGACGTATTTAGGAAAAAAAATCTCCCTCCGTACTTCTGACGCACAGTGAGGGGCGAGAACTTACAGAGGTAGCCAGCTTGATGGAATCGATGGTTCTGAAACCATCCCTCGTTAGGGATGAACTAGTAAAAATAGCAGACGTAGTTAACACGCATTGATCTGTCACTAGAAGGGTCACTGTGTGTCGGCATGGTGGCTACGCAGGTTAGGGATACTTGATGAAATATTGGCATCCCCATTTTACAGTGGGTAAATTGAAATTCAGGAGGAAAAGTAAAAGTTGGTCAGTGACGATGTGTGACCAGTACCCAGGGAGCCTGCCTTCAGACCTCCTGCTTCGGACCGTGGCATATGCTGCACTGGAATTATGCCTTTACCTAAGGGTCACATATTTGTGTGAATAGGAAACCTTCTCTGTTTGCCTACCAGCCTGTGAGTTCACCTGCATGTATTTATGCATGCACTTTTACTTGCAAAGTTTTGCTTGTATTGAAGGGAGGAGAATCACTTGGGAAATTCATTAAGGCCTGTAGGCTACTAACATTCACATGAAGTTTATTGTGAGGAGAGGGGGATCCTGGTAACATGAAGAGAACAGATTCTATGCAAGTTTTTTTCTTTTTTGTTTTTGTTTTGAGACCTAAGCATAGGGGTAAAGTGAAGTGCCCAGAAGTTGCAGGCATCTTCCGAAGATTTACATGAGCAGCCACAGAAGTCTTTCAGGTTCCTACTAACCATTGTTGTGTAGTGTTAGCTGTGTAGCAGGCAGAGGCTATTATGAAGTTTTAGGGATTGGTTTTCACGTTGCTTGCAGTTTGGGTGAGGAAAGTTTACAGACCCACGGAAGCGAGCGTGACACAGACATGAGTGCTGTAGGTCTGGCATGTAAATCTTCTTCCTCCTCTGTCATCCCCATCTTTCTTAATTGGGCATTGCCACTTTTGTCCAGCATTGCCTAACCACTTGGGGTTCCTTTGCACAGCTCTGCATAGGTGGTTCCTCCGCTTCTTGAGTTTCTTCTTTAGGAAATTTCCCCTGGTTTCCCCTCAGCAAACACTTAAATATCCTCCCTGTGTCACCGCTATGTTTTGTAACTTACTTGCGTCACTGCATTTATTACAATATGTCATGTCGTTTTTGTTTACACGTTGGTTGGGCACTCCTAGTAAATTCAGCTGGTCAAAGGTGGGAGCGGTGATTGTTTACCTGTATATCACTGGAACCCAGTAGGCGCTTAAGTTTACTGCGTCGGTCTGAATTGAATTCGTGTTGTGTTATATGTGGTGTTCACCTGTGTCACCCACCTTCATTCTTTACTGTCTTCATCTTCTCTGCTACTGGCTGTTAGGCTCAAAGCACGCATCCTTGAACAGAGAATACAGCAACCTTGTAAGAGGAATAGGAAGGAAAGGGCAAAATGTAATCAACTTTTCACTTGTTTCCCGGTTTCATTCTCAGTTGTCCGGTTGGACAGCGTGAATTTTCTTGGTTACTCCTGTACACACTGGGACAGATGCTCCACATTATCACTTTTCAGCTTGTTTGGGAGGGAAGAAGTGACATTGCATTACAGATGGACATATTTTACATGCCATCGCAGAGTACAGATGCTTAATCACATTTCATTACACTGTAATTTTCAGATTCAGCGTTACAGGGTATTTGTAGAGCAGCACTGTCCTGTAGAGCTTTCTGAGATGATAGAAATGACTTATAATGACTTGGAGTGATAGCCACTAGCCACTTGGGCAGTTTAAATGTGGCTAGTGTGACCTAGGAACTGATTATTTCCTTGATTTCAGTGTAAATAGCCACCACGGGCAAGGGGTGCTGTGTCGGACAGCACAGTTATGGAGAATTTGCTTATGGTTAAGTGTAGTACTTGCCGGGTAAATGTTTAGGTTAAGGTTATTCTGCCTTTAAAAGAAAAACCTTGATTCATTTTCTAGGGCCTGACACTGTGCTTCCCATTTAGAGATTCTAAGGTGTTTACTGAGTGATATTTTGGATCCATGTGAGGCCTTCGTATTATAGAGCATTTGTCTATGTGTTCTGTGAACTTTTCATGTAATTCATGAGGTTTTCTTTTTTTTTAAGAAGCAGAATGGATTGATTATGAATAATTATAATTAGGAGTAGTTATAAGTCCAATGGATTTGAGCCCTTGGCCTGTAAACTAAATGGAAGTCCCTTAAGCTTAATCAGTATTCTTTAAGATACATTGTGAAGAGCAGGCTCTGCATTTGTCTTGCTGACCAGTGTATCCCCAGTGCCTCATACAATGCCTGACACATAGCAAGTGCTTATAATTATTTTTTGAATGAATGAATGTTCAAGTAATTTAACCTCTCTAACTTAGCTTTAGGAGGTATATTGTAGAGCTGGAGAGGGGGCCGAGTAGCACTAACTACCCTGAATTTACTGTTTTTCCAAGGAATGCAGTCTTTCCAGGGGCACTATTCTTAGCTCAGTGAGTTTGATTTCTTCTCTGTAAGATACATAGCAGGACTTCTTACCCTTTATTAATAACAGAAAAATAAAGTCACGAGAAGATTTGGGGCTCAGGTCACAGAAAGGGAATTGGAAGTGTAAATCAAATTGAAGGAGTTACTTATATTGCCTTGTGCACTTGTCCAGGATTCTTCTTCAAAGAACTAAAATCACGCACTGAGCTATGTTAGAAAATTTGGTTTATAAAATGGAAGGTGATTATGTATGTTAATAGAGTCTGAAGAGAATTCTGAAAATATATCTAGTATGGCATGATGTAACAGGAAAAACAGGAATGGAAACATTATTTCTTAGATCTCTAAATCTCAGTCTGTGGTAATCCTAACACCCAAGTTATAAATTTCTGAAACGGGGTACTTAAAAATGTAAATAGAAACAGATGTGTAGTGGTGCAGATAACCACTATTAGACTTTGAAATATTTATGTAGAAAGGTACCATATACATCAAACATCTGTTCAGAAGGAGAGCTCTAAGGTCAGAAATTGTAGATTTCATTTCATGTGGGTGCTGTCTTGGTGGGTTGATGCGGAGCCCGATATGTGGTCAGGTGCTTGTAGAAGGCGGCGAGGCTGCTCTCTGCTTTGCATCACTCACCTGCCTCGTGGTGTGATGGGTGGCTGGATTACAGGCCTGTCCTCATGCCTGGGACGCAGGCTAGCTTCCTGTCGTTCTGCTAGTATGTGTTTCACAAATGAAAACTAATTTTATACTAGCAGAAGGAAAACATAATTGAAAACGTGTATCTGTTGTTTTAAAAGAAAATCACATGATACATTCCAAGATAAAATGTAAAGTTTCTTATTTGGGGGGTGGGATGGGGAGGGTTACTTTCTCTTTTAGCAGTTTCTGGCCTCTTAATCCTTTAGGATTGCTCTTCACATGGTGTGAACGTTGTTGATGGTGGTGGTGGTGGGAGGAAACCCCAAAACTGTCAACCGCATGTCCCGTAAATTCCCACTGTTTACCCTCGAAACCAAACCAAAGTATGACCCTAACAAGACAAAACCCACCTCTGCTGTCGGCAAGAAAAGTTAACAATTAAATAAAAAAGTCTAGGAGATTTGAGTTGTGCAGACGTCAGTAATGTGAAAGTTTTTTTTTAGGTATTAAATATAAATTACTCAAGACAAAAGAATTTCTATGTGTCTATGTAGCAATAATATAAGAATTCATATTGCAGAAGATCAAATGTATTTGGCTTAGAAGATCATAGGGGACCCCTTGGATTCAGATGTATAAAGAATCATTTTAGGTGTATTGAGAACTGTCTCTAGTGACGTTGATCACAAACTTGGTGTAAGAGTTGCAGGAAGTTACTGGCTCCATTTCTTTCTCCTCAGTGGAGTGGGTGGTCAGATCAGTGAGCGCTCGTGGTAGGATCACTGAGGGCTTGTAAAACCCAGGTTGCCGGACCCCCACGCCAGAGTTTCTGACTCACCGGGTCTAGGGTGGGCCTGATGATCTGCATTTTTTTGCAGGTTTCTAGGAGTTGCTGAAGCTGGTCAGAGGACCATATTTTGAGAACCACTGGATCAGATCATTTCTTCTAAAGTTTTATAAAGTGTTTGTGCCCGTTTTCCTCCTTTTGCAGTGGCAGCACCTACCCTTTGATTTCTACAACATCGCCTCACCTGAAGATTGTCCTATGGCAAACTGAGTTGTAAAAGTTTAAAATGGAATTGAATTAATTGTATTTGGAGAGTTTCTGGAGAATTCCAGAAATTTGCAAAACCTTTGGGTCTGTTAAAACCCAAGATTGGGTATACTTACCCAGTAGTCAAGGTCTCCAGTTACAGTATATTGAAATAGTCCTCATTTTTTAAAAAAGATTTTATTTATTTATTTGACAGAGAGGGACACAGCGAGAGAGGGAACACAAGCAGGGGGCAGCGAGAGAGGGAGAAGCAGGCTTCTCGCTGAGCAGGGAGCCCGTTGTGGGGCTCGATCCCAGGACCCTGGGATCATGACCTGAGCTGAAGGCAGACGGTCAACGACTGAGCCACCCAGGCGCCCCTCCTCATGTTATTAAAGAACTATTCACTGTTTCTTAAACCCGAATGTTCTGTCAGATCTAACCAAGTGCCTTGTAATAGACAGCTCCAGGATGTGATAGAGAGTATTACATAGTTGGGAGCTCATTAAATAAAATTGTGTTTATGAGACGTAGTTCCATTTCTAGTTAGGATTCTGTGGGTTTGGGTTCATAGTAGACTGATAGTGTGAACCGGGACATCCTCTGAAGGGAACTGCTTTGCAGAAGAGGTACGGTTGCAGGAAGGAGATGCCCATCACGGAGATGAAAAGTAAGTTGTCACAGCTCGGCCATTCCCGGTTTTGAGGACTTTGGGGAAGAGTAGAGGCTCTGCAGTTTGTAAATGAAGGGCCTTTTGGGACGGAATCTGGCAGGAAGGCTGTGGAGATAGTAGGAGATGTCCTAAAGCAGCCCTTGCAGAACAAGGACACTGTTCTTACCCAGCGTGTGTGTCTATTTTGATGGTGGGAGGGAGTAGAGAGAGGGGGGCTGTGGGGAGGGGTTCATGGAGATTCTAAGGCAATCTAACAGGTGGTGCTCTGGAAGCCTTCCAGATTAAACTAGACTCCCAGGTGCCAAGAGTCAGATGGACTCAAGGTCTGAGGTGAGTGGAAGTGAGGTTTGACAGTACATTCTAACGTGAGTGAATTTATTGGAGAAGACAGAAGAGCAAGATTTTTGGGGGGGAAAAAATCTTATCTGAGAGCAAGAAGACATAAAAAAGAAGAAATGGGTGAGGAGTAGGGAGTGGGAGGGTAAAAATGAAAGGTTTTAAGTTTTTAAACTGTTCTAAAACTTTCTGTGTGCATTGACTAGTTAATAGCACAGGCTTTGTTAGAAAATAAATTAAGGAGTTTTCCTTTTCATTTCCGGTGAATACATCAAAATATCACCAGATGCTATTATTTGACTCATACCCCATGCCTTTGCAAAGTTATGCCCAGGATCCATGCAGTGCTTACTTTTTTAGATGGCTTTATGATCGTTAACTTGTTTAAATCAGATTCCTGGAAGGCGCACACAGTGTTTATTACTGGATGTGTTTTATGGATTAGGAAACAAATCATTTGTGTAGCACAGGCCACAAATCTGGACTGAGGCCATGAGATCTCACTGCTTTCCACGTCTACTGGTTTTAATTTCTATCTGGAAATTCTCTGTTTTCTAACTGCTTTTATAAAATGACTGAACCTTAAATTTTAAAGTTGAGTCAGCATCCGTATAATTGATTTTAGACTATAATTCACAGAAAGGGCCTTAGATTTTGGTCTGTTTCTTTGAAAGGGAATACAAGTCATTTGCTGCGAGTCATTTCTTGACTCAAATGTCTGTGACATAATCTTCGTAACTAAATCTGTGAAACTGGTTTGAGTTCTTTAGACTTGATGGTTTGAGGCTGGGGTTGGCAGTCTGTATGACAGGAGTTCCGGGGGGGCCCTTGGGCCAGTTTTCGCCAAGCAGCAGTGGGAGATGGGAGGTGCTGCTGTAAGATCCTGTGCTACCCCTCCCCCAGCCCCCAGGACCTTTTAAAAGCCTGCAGTGCTTTAGGGAGTTAAGACAATACTTTTTCTTATATTTAATCACACTGGCACAGGACAACATCTTTCTTTGTCCTTCCCACATCTCTTGAGTTTCTTTTCTTCCAACTTGTGTCATTTCTGTTTCTTTTCACAGCCAACCAGGCATCTAGCTTCTTAGGCTGACTTCTGGTTGGCCAAAGCCCCCCCCCCCTTGGATTTCCTTCATGATCCTGCCTCTACATTTTTCTGTTCTTCCATGTCCCGTCGGTTCTCGTTTTGTGTGTGGCTGATTTGATTTAGTTTGGTGGAAAGGGCATTAAGGTAGAGCGATGTTAATAACTGTAAGAATGATTAATGGGTACTTGCCTGATTGGAGACTGTGCTAAGTGCTTCATATTCTTTTCACTGGATGCTAGTTCCTACGAGCTACAGAACCTTGGGAGAGTGTCCAGCTCTGGGCCATAGGCTGCTCGTCTGGAAAGTGGGGGACTTGGTGGAGTAAGCAAAGTGTTTCTGGCCCTAAAATGCTGTGATTGAGTTTATTCACATTGTGGTATGATTGTCAATCCTCGTGAGACTTGAGCTTTTTGAAAGGTACCTGTTCATCGAGACTGGGGTCCCAGTGTAGGGGTGTTGCTTCTCAGCTCCAGGATGCAGAGACCCAGGACTCCTTATTTTAGACTGCCTTGCAGTGTGGCTGGCCTTCTTTTTCCTTCAGAAGCTTAGGGATGTGTCTCAAGGGCACCCTTCTCCATACTTGTGCTGTCTTCATCAGGAGACCTGAAAACTGAACCCGAACGCTCTACTTTGGAAAGGTTGTTGACCCCAATTTGGAAGATTTTGCTGCTTCATCTCCGTGTTGGAGGCACTGGGCTTCTAAAGACATCCCTTCCTTGATGGTTCCCTAGAGGAGTTTCTGGGAACCTGCTTAATTCTTCTGTTAATTCTTGAACAGCTCATAAAAAAAATGCTACCCCAGATCTTTCTCTTGCAAAGTTGTACATGGTGTGTGACCTTGAGTGCTTGTTTCCTACTTCTAGGGGAATTTTTGTTAGCGCTCAGTCTCTTGGTCGTGTTCATAATGACGTCAAGCTACTTATCTGTTCACTGTCAAGACCACTGACGATTGTTTTGCTTTCTGCTTTTACATTGATGCATCATGCATTCATTGCACGTACTGTCCATTTTCTAAAAATCTGTGATTATCTTTTTTGTTTCTTTATGTTTCCAGAGAGATTAATCATCACTATGCTAGGAACACTTACTTAATCAGCTTTGTCTCTAGTGTTGTTCATATTCCTTCAACTTTTCCGATTTTTTTTTTTTAGTTTTTCAAAATTGTATAATACCTAATTCTTTTTTTTTTAAAGATTTTATTTATTTATTTGAGAGAGAGAATGAGAGAGAGAGCGAGCACATGAGAGGGGGGAGGGTCAGAGGGAGAAGCAGACTCCCTGCTGAGCAGGGAGCCCGATGCAGGACTCGATCCCGGGACTCCAGGATCACGACCTGAGCTGAAGGCAGTTGCTTAACCAACTGAGCCACCCAGGCGCCCCTAATACCTAATTCTTAAAGGCTTTATCCCAAAAGAATTTGTGATGACTCTTCCATTTTTAGGGATTATTGCCTGAAAATGCAGGTATTTGATAGCAACAAGCAAAAAGTATTTTTTAAATAGAATGCCATATATAGCCTTTCTTTAGGTTTTATCTTTGAAATCTGTGGTCTGTTTTATGCCTTTTAGTTAGTTTGTGAAGTCACTGCTTGCTGTGTTTGTAAGCTTCTCCTTTTTTTGAGACCAAAGATATCAAAATCCTACTTTTCTCTCACTCTTAAAGGGTTCAAAATTAAGATTTCTTCTGCTACTAATTTAATTGTTCTGAAAAGGTACATAGGAGTTTGCTCTTTGCCATTTATCTTTGTCACTGTGTAACTAGCAGTTTGGAACAGGACTTCATAGGTTTAATGAATCAATACTTTATTTAGTCATTTCCTGTCATCTACAGAATGTTTTTCAGTAGCAGATCATTTGCGATCGTAAACAACAGAAATATCCCAACAACAGATTTGGTTTAAAAAGATTTTATCCGTGTAAGAAATCATGCCTTATCACAGCTGAAGAACATTTGCTCCTCTGTGTATGTATGTGTGTGTGTGTTGGGGGGGAGGGTGTGATGTGATATCCTGGCTTATCCTGGGCTCGTTCTGTGTCTGGTGGTCCCAGCCCCTTAACCCAGGAAGGGCCCAGCATTGTGGGAGAACGTTGGCAGTGAGACTCTGAGAGTGACTGGAAACGCCCTTCTTCTTACTGCCATTTTGTTCTTGTTTTTGCAGAGTACTAGTTGTTGGAAAACACTGAATTGCAATTGTATAAATATATGTAGTACTTGCTAAACCATCGTCTTGGCTCATTGTGCTCTTTTCGAGTGAAGGGATCTAAGCTCCGGAAAGATTACTTACTCATCAGGAACAGGTCAGGTCCCGGACATTCCTGGTAAAGTCCAGTGTATTGTGGATTGCAGCACTTTCTGTGTTACTTTTCATGCATTGGAATCCTCCTAATCCTGAACCTAGAGTCTAGGAGCAGACCCAAGTAAGTATGTCCTCTCTGGGCTAAACTAAAGAAAACAAGCGATGCTTAAAGATGTCTGGCACCTCTCTGCAAGTTTTGTGTGGTGCGAGCACACCATGGCCCTGGGATCCTGATGGTCCATTTTGGGCCATTCCTCTCTTCCTTGTTCATTCTCTTTTCTTTCTGTGTTCTTTACTCTTTCTGCTTCCCCCCCCTTTTTTTTTCTTTTTTCTTTTTTGGGTTCTTTTTTCTTCTGTTCTACTTTTCCCTTTTCCCTTTGCCATTCCTGCTGTGGATAGCCTAGTAACACCCTGAAGTTATTGCAAGCATTTTTTTTTTTTTTTTTTAGCCTGACTAATGGCAGCCCAGAGCTAAATACAGGTTTTCCTCTGATAAGATTCTGTGCTGGTGCAAACTATCTCTAAAGAGTTTAATGTTTATATTGCATATTCCGTGTTGAATGGAAAGTATGATGTGAAATATATTTCATATGGTTAAGTTTTGTGCCTAAAGGACATTCTGCCAAGATATAGGTAATAGTAATATAGATCATGAACTTCAGGATTCTTTTTTATTTATGAAATTTCTGGTGAACAGTGATGATGCTTGGGTTAACGTAACATAATGATTTTAAATTGCTTAAGCTGTAACAAAGTTTGGTGTAAAAAATGTGAGAGTCAAGTGGGTATTAAGTACACAACAGTTACTTATGCTATTCTTAAGGATCAGAGTATATTCTAGCTCTAGGGGCTTCAGAGCTAATTTAATTACTCTTCTTATTCTATAGATAAGGCAATTTACTTAATTTTACACGCCTGGTTAGTGGCATAGTTGACCAAAATTAGGTCTCCCACATCGCTATCCACTCTGCTTTTTTTGGACAGAATGTTCGATTCATGAAATTTCGAGGTAAAATGGGCAGAGAAGCCTGAGAAAGAGTATGTGCGTTCTAAGCCTAACTTGACTTGAATTTATTAGTTATGAGATGAGGTGCTTAACCTCTCTGGATCCCAGTTTATGGATGGTTGTACTTTAAGGTCCCTTCCAGAGCTTGACTTGTATTCCGGTGAGAAAAATGAAATAGATTTAGATTTTTCCTGTTGTGCATTTCTTCAGTTTCAGTTTGTGTCTTATTTTGAGCAGATAGCTTTGCTATTTTTTTTAAGTAGGTAGGTATCATTTGTGTATTTTATTGTGAGTGAATCAGCTTTTCCAAAGTATATTGTCGTTAGACACGGGTGGTTTTTCTTAACATGACGACTGCTTCTGTGTGCAAGTGTCTCTAGTTTCATCTTGGTTAACTGACATAAACACACATTTAGAGGCGGGTCCCCCTAGTTTCAAACTGGTGGAGGGGTACCACCGTGTGGAATATTCCACAGAGCAAGAACTGAGAGGTGCTTTATTCAAATTGTTTGTTGTTTATTATAGTGTTAGAAAGTAGTATCAGGTAGGGGCGCCTGGGTGGCTCTGTCAGTTAAGCGTCTGACTCTTGATTTCGGCTCAGGTCATGAAATTAAAAAATAATAACTAAGAAGCAAGCTAGACTTACGTGTCTATACTACTGTTAGCTTAGTAGTGTGTAGGGTAGTGCTTCTCTTTATGTCCTGAAGAAATTTGGAGACTGAGACCTGAAAGAAGGAGGATGGAGGAAACTTTGTATCTTTCCAGTTTTGAAGGGAAATGTGTTGTGCCATTTAATGGGAAAGGGTTTTGTTTCATGACACAAGAAGGCATGTTTTCACGAGCTGCTGGTGCAGAGAAGAGGGACTTGGGTGGGGTCTGATATCCAGGGAGTCTTCATTGCACAGAGGAGAGCACCGAGGAAGATAGGGTAGGAGTTTGTATATCCCTCTTGGAGTAAAGGAGACTATTTCCTGCCTCTAAGAATGAGAAACAGGAAGATAATTTTGTAGTTTGCTTCTGTAGAAAAGTACAGAAGATGGCAAAGGGGACTTAGAATTTGCATTGCATATAATATATGCTACCTTTGATGATAAAAGATTAGTGTGTTTAGAAAGCTGCTAAGAGAAAATGAGCATTTAAGAGTAACGTCTGGCTTTCTTCTTGATTTGTTTTTAAAGAGAGATTCTTGAAGATTGTAAGAAGGTTAAAAGAACCTTATTGAGTAAATAGCAGAAATCTATGTTATTAGTAAATTATTTCCATTTGATAGCAATTTGATCATTTCGTGTGGTGATTTTTATATAATTAGTGAACTTGTGTGATGTTTATCCTTAAAAAACAACTTTTTCACAGTGTTTTGAATTAAGTTGCATAAAAGGTGAAAATTAATTTCGGAGTTGATGCAGCCACAGTTTATTTTTTCTGTTGTATGATTAACGCAAAGTTATTGATTAGTACTTAGTGCCTTTTCTTTTGAAGGCCGGTGTTTATTATCAGCGAGAGATGAATTGCTCCCAGTGTCCATTAGGCATCCTGTGGTTAATAGAGACAGATAGCCTGCCCTTGATAGATGCTTCTGGAAAGTTAACATTTCCATAGTGGTAGTTAAATTCCCGTCAGGGAGGGAAGCTGCTAATGGCCGGGATAGGCCTTCGGAGAGGAGAGGATCTCCACACTGTTGAATCAGGCACCTAGGGTGCGACTTTGCAGGTGAACAAATCTGATTTTATCAGTTCGTTCGGAGCCCATGGGGCTTGTGAGACTGAATGATGCCCGGCCAGCCGAGCTAAGCGAGCTTACGGCCGACTGAACACCCTGTGTGTTAATTTGCAGTGGGACGTGCACTGTGGCCAGCTGTAGACTTGTTGAAAGGATAACCTTTGGATCATAACTTTACTTGGTGAACATAGAAATAAGATGGGGACAAATTGGATATCTTCAACTGATACTACATCAAGTTATTGGAATTTGATAGAGGACTTTTTGCACCCCAGAGGCTATTCTGCTTAAAGACTGGGGCCTAAAATTAGAGCTCTTTTACTACAGTGTGGTGCTGAATAAATGGGAAGAATTCTTTTCCAGTTCCCTTGCTAATCAGTTAGCCCCATTGCCTTATGCCGGGTATGTTCCAATACAGTGGGGACATAATATAATAATAATGATTGCTTAGTATGTGTGGGGCATCTTGCTGAAGTGTTTTTCTTCTCTTATTCCCTTAACCCTATAATAGCCCTAGGAAATAGGTACTATTATCCTTCCCACTTTATAGATGAGAAAATCCAAAGTTTAGGAAAGCTTAGGGCTTAGAGCCCAACTTCTAAGCCAGGTAGCCTGACTCTCGAAAAGCTTTAGCCACACGTGATAGAATTTCTTTTGTACATTTCAGCTTCTTTCCAGTTGTGTTTTCCTTAGAATATAGGGTGATCATTTTGAGACAACCTTCTCTCTTTTATCTGTCAAATGAACGCTTAGGAAATACAGTTTCTGTGAAAATGTTTAAGCAGTAACTCTTAGGGTAGGTTTTTTTTTTTTTTGAAGAATGCTGATCTTGATCTACTTATGATAATTTTGAGTAGTTTCATTTAGAGAATGGACCATTAAAAATTAAAAAGGTTGCAGGAAAACCCCAAAGATAATGCAAAGAACAGCTCTTTTTAGATTCACATTTTTCCCTGTTTACATTTGTGCGTATTTTCTTGCTCTCTATATTTATAAGTATATGTGTGTTACACATACGTTTTTTCTGAGTCATTTGGGATGTTATATATTGCGTGGCCCTTTATCTCTAAATATTTCAGTGGGCATTTCCTAAGGACAGGGGTTTTTTGCTTACATACAGCTACTGCTTCATAAATTTATACTGTTAAAATATTATCATCGAATCTGCTATGCATATTGCGATTTTATCAGTTGTCCTATTAAGGTCCTTTATAACATTTTTTCCTGTGGTATGAGATCCAGGCTAGGGTTATATATCCTATTTAGTTGTCATAACTGTTTAATATCCTTTCATCTGGAATATTTCCACAGTTTTTCTTTGTCTTTTATCAGATTGACATTTTTGAAGAATATAATCATACCTGTCCTTTTTTTTTTAATAAAAATTTCCTCATTTTGTTTGTCTGATGTTCATCATCTTTAGAATCAGGTTATGCATAATAGGCCAGAACTTACTTTTTCCCCTCCTTAATAAGTTTATTCTTTCTCAAAGTCAGGAAACTAACACTCATATAATAATATTATCTAAGTACAGACCTTCGTCAGATTCCGTCAATTATTCCCAAAATGTCTTTAGGGTAAGAAAATACCAGATCATATGTTACATCTAGCCTTAATTTTATCTGGAACAGTTTCTCAGGCTGAATTTCATGGCATGAACGTTTTTGAAGAGGATTAACCAGTTATTTCTAGAATGTCCTTCAATGTTGTTTTGTTTGAAGTTTCCTCACGGTTAGATTCAGGTTTTGCACTTTTGGCAGAAATATGCCGCATGAGGGACATTGTGTTCTCAGCACATCATATTTGGAGTCACACGATGTCTGTTTGTCCCACAGCTGGTGATATTAATTTTGATTACTTGGTTAAGGTTCGGTCTGCCAGGTCTGCCCTGTGTAAAGTTGCTCTTTCCCCCTTTACAGACAATAACTATCTTGTGGAGTGATGTTTTTAGTTCACGTCCTAATGACTCCTTAAACTTTTACTCATAGGCTTTAGAATTCTTGGGGTTTTTTTTTTTTAAGATTTTATTTATTTGACAGAGTGAGAGAGCACAAGCAGGGGGAACAGTAGAGGGGGAGGGAGAAGCAGGCTCCCCGCCGAGCAGGGAGCCCAATGTGGGGCTTGATCCCAGGACCCTGGGATCATGACCTGAGCCGAAGGCAGACACTTAACCATCTGATTGCCTGAATCGGCTATTCTTATGAAGTTTGCCCAGTGATGATTTAAAATGCCATCATTCCCTCTTCATTCACTTATTGGTTTTCTCCCACAAAGAAGAGTGTGTTCCCTTAGCTCTTATTTATTTATATTGGTGTTGATTCATCGATTTGTACTTGATTTTTGTTTTATTATCATTACCGATTTTGATGCTCAAATTGTCCTGGATTTGGGCCAGTGGGAGCCCCCTGAGGCTGGTGCCTGTGCCCTATTGACACGTCCCCATCATTGTTTGACACATCCTTACTTTGTGGCACAGAAGAGTCCTTCTTGTGAACTTTCTTTGCCTGCACCCTGGAAGTAAGTTGTTGCTTCACGTCTCCATTCTTCTTGTATGAGAATACCTCTGTCTCCAAAGCCTCGCCAAGAGTGACTTTTTATAACTGTTTAATTTTTGCCAATCTGATGGGTGAGAAATAGCAACTCAGTGTCATTTTAATTTCTGTTTATGAGTGAAATTGAACATCTTTTCATATGTTTAAGGGGTATATGTGTTATGTATATGTGTGTGTATGTGTGTGTGTTCATGTTTTTTGTCCATGTTTCTGTCCTAAGTTACTAGTATTCACTTCTTTATATATTATGAATATTATCTCTTTATCTGTGATATGATGCAAATATTTTCGCTCATTTTATCTGTTGCCCTTGGTTAATGATGATTTTTTTCTTGCCATGCAGATTTTATTAAAAATTTTCATGTAATCACATTATTAGTCTTTTCTTGTACTTTTCCTGATTTTGAGACACAGCATGCTTTTCCTTATTTAGGAGTTAGAGAAGATTAACCATTTTTTCCCCTGTAGTACTTGTATGGCTTCATTGTTTTACCGTTAGATCCCTGATTCATTTGGAGTCTATTCTTGTGTATGGTATGAAGTACGGATCTAATTTTATCTTTTTCCAGCTGGCTAACCAATTGTTTTAGCCATTTATTAAATGTCAGTTTTTGCCCCAGTGATTTTTAGATGCTCCGTTTTGTTGTTTTTTAAAAATTTTTTAAGATTTTATTTAGTTTTTTGACAGAGAGACACAGCGAGAGAGGGAACACAAGCAGGGGGAGTGGGAGAGGGAGAAGCAGGCTTTGTGCTGAGCAGGAAGCCCGATGTGGGACTCGATCCCAGGACCCTGGGATCATGACCGGAGCCGAAGGCAGACACTTAACGACTGAGCCACCCACGTGCCCCCTGTTTTTTTTTTAATACACTAGTAAAGTTTCATCTGTACTTGGGTCTGTTTTTGACTTTCTGTATTACCACACTGGTTTGTCTTTCTACTCTTGGGCCAGCAACACACTTTTCATTATAGAGTCTTCAGAGTATAATTTAATGTCTGGAAGGACTAGTCCTCTGCTCTAGCATTTTAGTGTTTTCCTGACTGTTCTTGCACATGTATTTTTAATATGAAGTTCAGTTTCAGTTGCTAGCTTCATTAAAAAAAATTGTTGGTATTGCAACAATTATATTGTTGGGGATTGCATTGAATTTATAAATTAATTCACAGCAACTTGACATTTTTGATGTTGACTTGTTCTATGCCAAAATAAGAAATGTCTTTTTTAAAAAAATATTTTATTTATTTATTTGAGAGAGAGAGAGAGCATGAGCAGGGAGAGAGGCAGTGGGGGAAGTAGATTCCCTCCTGAGCTGTGAGCCTGCCACCCTGCTCCATCCCGGGACCCTGGGATCATGACCTGAGCCCAAGGCAGACGTTTAACCCACTGAGCCACCCAGGCGCAGAAAGGTGTTTTTGTTTGTTTGTTTGTTTTTAAGTAGTCTCCACACCTAGTGTGGAGCCTAATATGGGGCTTGAAGTCACGACCATGAGATCGAGACCTGAGATGAGGTCAAGATGCTTAACTGACTGAGCCACCTAGGCGCCCCTAAACAAAATGTTCTGTTCTATGTGTGCGTTAATGTGGAGAATATAAAGACAGCAAAGCTATGATTTCTACCTCAAATAACTTAAATACAGTTTTGGAAATAGGTGTATGTTTATTTACATGCGTTAAAAAAAAGAGAAACATTCCTTTGATATGTGGACTTTGAATTGAACCTAAAAGGAAATGTTGACTGTAGTTTCGTAGAGAGAATCAAGGACATTTCAAGTGGTCATTGCTCAGGCGAAAGTAGAAGCAAGATTTTGCCATATCACGTGAGGTCAGTGAGATCACCAGCCTCAGACTGAAGCAGTGGGTTTGTATCCAGAAGTAAAGTGGGGGCGGTTGGTGGAAGGCCTTGAGTGGCCAGGGTTTGGATTTGAGCCACTCAGCGGCAGAGGCCTCCTGAGCTGGTAATCTATTGCCGTGTAACAAATCACCCCTAACGTTTGTGGCTTAGGGCGCCAGTAAACATTTGGTGTCTCTAACAGTTTCTGTGCATGTGGGATTTGGGAGCAGGAAGGACTCTTGCTGCCTCGCAGTCCTTAGGAGTGAGCCAGTAAATCCAGCCCACATCCAGGGGGAGGGTGGCTAGGCTCCATGCTTCAAGGAGAGGAGTGTCGGAGCATCTGGGAACACGCTTGAAAGCCTGTGTTGGGAACAGAGGAGCAGTGGCATGATTTTGAAAAGGAAAAAGACCACAGTATCTCGAGGAAGGTTCATTTGGTGGCAGCATCAAAGATGAAGAAAGGGAGGAATCACGGGTAGATCGGAGTGAAGTAACCCGGCAGGAAGGTACAGGTGAGGGAGAAGCAGGACACTTCTGAGGGCGGAGAGAGGATGGTAGGAGTCCAGGTGGCCCCAGGGCTTTCAGAGCTGCATAAAGATCCGGTGCAGTAACCGGAAAGAGAAGCCAGTTTTAAGGGGATTAGGGTACTTGTTTGGTTTTAGACACTCAAGGGGAAATTCCTAAGCAGTTGAGAGTTGATAGAACCAGGGCTCATGTTGAGACGTCCAGCCAAAGGGGGAGAATTCCGATCTGTCACCGCAGACGTCATGGTTGAATTTCTCAGGGGATAAGGACGCAGAAAGGCCAGAGCATTGGGACCCAGCCCCGGGGGGAGCCATGGTTCAGAGTACGGTCCGCGAGAGGAGCCGGGTCTGCAGCATTAGAGCAAGAGGTGAGCCAGCTGTGTTCCTGGCAGCAGCGAAAAAGGTGGAGGATCAGGAGCTTCAGATGTTGCAGAATCTGAAGAGAATGATGTTTGAAATGAATGCATTTGCCTGTGAGATTATTAGCGGTGACAGCAGTTTAAGTGGAGTAGAACAATTTTGGAAATTGGATTATAACATTTAATTCGATGATTAACTTTTTAAAAAGTGCTCGAGGTGGGAGGATGAGTGGCTGGCTTGCCTTTAGATTTTGAGGTCTTTCCTCCTTCTTGCCTCCTTTTAGCACCGCCAAGTCCCCCTGGAACGGTACTCGTCACATCTTGGATTGAGGGGTGAAGGATTTTACCTCACTTGTTTTCAGAGACTCTTTTAACTGTAAGTGAAGTCGGCTTACTTTATCCCAATCCTTTTGCTTCACATCCTGCTTTTAACTATTCTCACCTGTGCTCTCTCCACCCCCCCCACCCTTGCCCTTGCTTCTCCGTCCCCTGGTTTGTATGACTTTCAGGATCAGTTCCCGGACTGGGGATCACCCGCTTTTCCTGTCCCTTACCCCACAACTTTAAGAGCGATTCTACTACTTACGTTTTGTTAACTGAACTTGGGGGGATGCAGTTAATGCCTATGAGATATGATTAAAGTTAGTAATTGACAAATGTCAGTACTAAATTGAGGATTTAGCGTTCCTTGTTATTATGTGTCCATGTGTGCAGTTTTCAAATTAGTAAAATAAGTGTCGGTAAAATGGAGCAAAAACATGAAAATGTTCTTAGAGTTACTTCACGTGACGTAGTATATTTCAAGATTTCTGTAAGAATTTGAGATTAAATGGACCAAGAAATTGCGTAGTGGAACACTGACAAAGCCAGAAAAAGGAAATCTGAGTTTTCTCTGTTACATGATATGATGATTATTATTTTCTTACTTTTTTCTGATAGTGTTGTTTTTCTTTTAAGAAAAACTTTGGTTTCACTAAAGACTTAAAGAAACTAAACAGAATAGCAATAATAAGTATCATTTCAAAGAGTAGACTTTTTTGCTGCGAGAAAAAGAACTAGTATTGATAAGTTCTATTTAGCAAAAAAGATAAGATTGCTCTCAGTCACATCATCTTTGAATAAATAGGGCAGCATTGAGTAATGCAGCCTAGCTCTGCAGAATGCATAGAAGGTGAGCATGGGAGAGACGGGGGCGGGCGGGGGACGGTGAGCCCAAGTCGCAGGAGTGAGGGGAGTCTGAGAGATGCTGGTGTGGAGCATGGGTAACAAGTGGCTGTTGGAGGCACGAACAGAGAAGCACTGCTGTGAAGGTTCTTTCGTGACTTTTTTTTAAAGATTTTATTGTTGGGGTGCCTGGGTGGCTCAGTCGGTTAAGCATCTGCCTTCGGCTTAGGTCATGATCTCAGGGTCCTGGGATCGAGTCCTGCATTGGGCTCTCTGCTCAGCGGGGAGCCTGCTTCTCCCTCTCCCTCTCCCTCCGTGCTCTTTCTCTCTCTCTCTCTCAAATAAATAAATAAAATCTTAAAAAAAAGATTTTATGTTTAATATCTACACCCAACATGGGGCTCGAACTCACAACCCCAAGATCAAGAGTCGCTGGCTCCACCGACTGAGCCAGCCAGGCGCCCCTTGTGAATTTTATTACACCTGTTAAGCTTTTCCTGTGGGACAGTGGGAGTGAGAGAGAGGGTCAGAAAAAAAAAAAAAGGGAGTGAGAAGGGGGTGTCAAGAGACCAAAGATTGTGTTGTTTGTCTTCACAGTTAAAGGTCTGGATATATTTGCAGTATGTCATGATTCTTAGTGCTTGTGCTTGGGCCGTTGTCAAAAAGTTAATGTGGTTAATTGGTCGAGTTTCCTTTTCCTGTCTCCCACCCATCCTATCCCCTCCTCTTTCCCTTATCTTCTCTGAGATTCCCTTCAGGCACCGTCAGTCTAGAAGCTTCCTTCAGGGGCTGCTTCCATTCCCAGTGCCGCACACTGGCTGGGCGGAGTCTCCTCCTCCATGCCCCTCCGTCTCCAGAACATCGTGGAATCACTCCACCACTCGGCTTCTGCAACATGTTCTGTGCTATCCTGTTGATGTGTTTGTTTTCTTTACTAGACTGTGAGCTACTTAGTGGGAGGGGTCAGGTCTCACTCACCTGTGTATCCTCACATCTAGTACATGGTAGTTGAACGGACAGAGGAACGATTTTCCCATGCCTTATAGTAGACACACTCACCACCGTTCATCAGTGTGGCAGTGACATCGCTGAGCTTTGATGGTTGGGAGATCCGTGACCATAGAGATAGACCACCTGGGCCTTAAAGAAATCAGGGAGGACTGAAAAATCAGGTGGAGTTCCTGATACAGGGCTGCTCTGCCGAGAAGGTTTCAGGAATGGCTGGGAGCAGGAAACAAATCATGCAATGCTGTGTGGGGTGTGTCCCGGGAGAGGCCTCAGGTGCAGGCTGCTCTGGAAGTGTGTCATTAATTCAGCCTGGGCAGGTCCTGGGGAGACTGGCATTTGACTTGGGTCTTTGAGTATGTAGTTGCTCACCATGTGGAAAAGGAGGAGCATGTGCCAAGCTGTTAAAGTATGAGGATCATTTTCTGAAGTTCCTGGGAGTTGGGGAATGGGAACGTGGAGGGAAGTGAGACCAGGAGGAGCCATGTGTGTAATGCTAGTGTAGCCGGTCTTTACCCTGTTGGCTATGGGGAGCCAGTGAAGGTTGTAAAATCAGAAGAATGGCACAGATGCACATTTTTATCTCATTTATTTTTTTAAGTAGGCTCCATTACTAGTGTGGAGCCCAACACAAGGCTTGAACTCATGACCGTGAGATCAAGACCTGAGCTGAGATCAGGAGTCAGACACCTAACTGACTGAGCCCCCACCCTGATAACCCCCCAGATTCACATTTTAGAAAAATGCCTCACAGCAGCGTGAAAATAGCCCTGGAAGGGAAGAACTGAAGCAAATACACTGGTTAGGAAACAGGTGCAGCAGTCCCAATGCATGGGATGAAGGGTCTGGATTAAGGTGTTGTGGTGGAGATGTGGAGAGAAGACGTTGGATGTGTGGTCTAGGATATGGCGAGGTGGGATTTGTGAGATCTGTTGACTGGAGCTACATGCGTGGAAGAATACATGCGTGGTTGTAGATTTTTTAATTGTGTAGCCATTGAAGAGAGTAGAAAGGAAGCCTTGGGCTTGGGTTTGGACATTTGAGAATGGGGCATCCACATGATGGTAACTAGCAGACTGTTAGAAATGTGACTCTCAAGTTTAGGAGCGAAAGATAGGGAGTGTGGAGTTGCACGTGTGAAAGGGTGTGATTACAAAGGAAGAGCTAGCTGAGCATTGAGGGAAGGCCGAGCAGAGGACCTGGGACACTTAAAGGGCATACTCAGGAGAAAGCCATCTAAAAACAGATTCAGAAAGGGAATTTGCCAACATCAGATGCCACCAAGAGGTTAGGTTGGGATGAGAAGTAAAATGAGGCCAAGGGTTTGGCCACGTCAGATGCTCTCAATGAAAAAAACTGTAATACTGGCATTAGAAACTTCATTCCACTGACTAAGTGCAGTGGGTCTTGATGGGTAGGGAAAATGAATTTGGACCACCTTTTTTTTTTTTTTTAAGCAATTTAATACAGGAGGTAGATTACAGATAAAGGGCAGTGGGAAGGTCTTTATTTTAGGATAAGGTAGTGTAAGTATACTGCTATGGTCTGAACATGTCCACACATGCTTGGAATAGCCATTGCAGGAATGGAGAAAAAACTGACCAGGGATGGGTCATGGCATATTGCCCAGCAATGAGGGCCTGGCCGGAGTGGAAAACAAGTTATTCTACCAAATGGTAGAGTTACCTGACTTTTCTTCCATGGCACTCTCTTTATCCTGGGACCTGGAACAAGTGAACTACAACATGATTATTTTGTGAAATAATTATTTTTTTCAAAAGCATTTATTGTAAGGTTTTCTTTATTTATTTAAAGATATTATTTGACAGAGAGATAGTGAGAGCAGGAACACAAGCAGGGGGAGTGGGAGAGGGAGAAGCAGGCTTCCCACCGAGCAGGGAGCCCAATGTGGGGTTCGGTCCCAGAACCCCGGGGATTATGACCTGAGCCGAAGGCAGACGCTTAAGGACTGAGCCACCCAGGCGCCCCATGGTTTTGTTTTTTTTTTTTTTTAATCTTATTTATTTGTCATGGGGGAGAGAGAGCACAAGCAGGGTGGGAGCGGCAGGCAGAGGGAGAAGCAGGCTCCCGGCTGAGCAAGGAGCCCCATGTGAGACTTGATCCCAGGACCCTGGGATCAGGACCTGAGCCGAAGGTGGACGCTTAACTGACTGAGTCACCCGGGCGCCCCTATCGTAAGTTTTTTTTGTATTCTTTGTGTGTGTTAAGATACACCTAAGGCCTACTATTTTAAACATTAAAAAATTTACCACTTATAAACGTGCATTTCTGTTAACATTAAGTACATTCACATTATTGTGCATCCATCACCACCATCCATCTCCAGAACCTTTTCATCATCCCCAGCTGCAACTCTGTGCCCATTAAATACCAAATCCCTTGGTGCAATTTGAATTTCCTTCCCTATTCTTAAAATATGATTTGAAAACAGTGTTTTCTAGAACACAACTCTTCTACAAACATTGTAAAGTCTCAAGCTGTGCCATGTTAGTTTTTCATGGGAAAGGGAGGCAGAAGAAAGGAGTTCACATTTATTACCGCTGGCCCATTTACCAGGTGTCAGGTGCTGCGTTGGCTGCAAATGATTCATTTGACCCATTCAGTCTTCATGACAACTCTGTTCCTCTCATGCTACAAGCTGAAGGAGTGGGATTTCAGAAAGCTTAAAGTAGCTTGTGGAAGGTCCCACAGCTGGCAGGCAAGTAACCGACCCAGGATTCAAATGCTGGCCATCCCCATACCAGACTCCGTGCTCTTTTTACGACCCTTCAGTTCTCTGTGTAGTACTGTAACTAACTGTACTGTTCTGAAGGAGTCCAGTCTCTGCTTTGAACTTAATGAAGATGTGCTTTTTAAGGTTTTCCTGGTGTCCAGCAAATGTACGAGGCTCCTCAGGAACACTTGAGTGTTTCTGTTTTGTATTTAAGCTTTTAAGAACAGAATCAAGCATTTGCCAAAAGTGGAGAATTACTTGTGTAATTAATTGAGTTCATGTAGTGACTTATTTAATGTTGGTCTGGTGTATTTGTCCAACTTGGAATTTATCTGAGGCAGTTTATAGCACTAAGTTGATAGATTTATAGCATAGGTTTCTGAAGGAAAAATACTTTTATTGACTGAATTTATGTTTCAATCCTAATCACAAATAGAAGAGAAAAATTTAAAAATGAAAAATACATAACTCTTCATTTTCAAGGATCTCACGAAGCAAAATATTATTCAAGTAATCTGACTGCAGTATTTGAAGCCAAAAGCCACAATCTGATACTTGCCTTGCTGAAGGTTTTTTTTTTTTTTAACCTATTAATGTTTCTCTGAATTCTTAAATCTTCTATCCTGTACCAGTGAAAGACATTTTTCTCTAAAGATCCAAGCAGTGACAGTGACATATCAAGGTTGTTGGAGTGGATGATCGTGATAAAGTAAAAAAAAAAAAAAATGTTGTTTACAAAACAATTATTTCCAGAACTGGGAACCTTCGTGGAAGTAAGCCAGTGGGCTTTGGTGTTGTTGGAAGGCTGTACTTACCTCTGCATCTTTGTTCACTGTTTTGCTTTGAAAGCTTTGGGAACACCCCTGAGTTTTTGAGTCTCTTCTGCATTCCGTGACAGATTGATTGTTAGAGAGATCCAAAGTCCGAAGTTTGTGTTGACTTTAGAAATTCATTCTCTGAAGCCCCTTTTTGGAACGAGTTTAAAGAAGGAAGAGCATCAAAAGCCAGGTTCAGTCTTACAGTAGAAGCTTGGAAAAAGATAAGTGGTTCTCTGGGACCATTAGAGTAGATCACATTACCTTCTAAAGTAATGATGAAAACAAGGAGTAAATTGGAAGAACTGTAAGACACCCTAAATTCTTTTTTCAGGCAAATAAAACCAAATCATCCAGGATAGATCATTGTTTCTTCCATTTTTTTAATTTTTCCTTGAAGATTGACAGAATTAGAAATTTCACAATCCCTGACAGTGGTTAACACTTAGGTGTTTTTGTATCCAGGTGGTTAGGAATTGGAGAATCTCCTCTGTTATATCAAAGCTCTGCATAAAATTTAAAAGCAACTAATTAAAGTCTGTAGTGAAAATTTTCTCATTGTAAAAAGTCATGGACAAAGAGCTCATTTGCCTGCCTCAAGTTAGGGACTTAAACTGTAATCAGATGTTCACACTGTATCATTTTATTCAAATGTAAAGGAAAGAACAATGCTCCAGATATAGAGCAAAGGTATTTTTAAAGTATGCAATTTATGTGTGACTCTTGCCGAGTCAGGTGAGTGGGTGATGCTGGGCAGAATTGTGGTGAAAACTGACTTCTAGCAAGGACTGAGAACCCGTGCTACACAGAGCGGTGTGGGGCCGAGGATATGCTCAAGGAGAAGGAAGTCTCTGGAAGGGGGACCCGCAGGTGGTTAGCTGGTGGATCCGGTGACTGAGGAGAAAGCTTTGACCCAGAAGGACTAGATCTGGGGCCCAGAAGCTAACAGACTTGCTCTCTCTACCTCGGGGCTTGAGAGTTCAGCCTGCGCCTGGGATGGAGGTAGAGTGGCCTAACAGAGAGGACTGACTCCAAGGAATTGCTGGCCAGAGGGAAAATAAAATCACGGAAGGCCTAGGGGAGTCCTTTTTTTTTTTTTTTTTTTTTAAAGATTATTTATTTATTTATTTGAGAGAGAGAGGGGGCTGGGGGAGGAGCAGAGGGAGAATGTCAAGCAAACTCCAGTCCGAGTGCAGAGCCTGATGTGGGGCTTGATCTCACAACCCTGAGATTATGACCTGAGCTGAAACCAAGAGTGAGACACTTAACCTACTGAGCCACCCAGGTGCCCCTAGGAGAGTCTGTTTAATGTTCGTGCTCTCTCTGTCTCTGTCTTTCTCAAATAAACAAAATATTAAAAAAAAAAAATGTTCTGGACCTACTATGACATTTTATGTGATTGCCCTGTTGTGTTTTGGAATCCTAAAGACCAGGACAGGTTTGAGGTACAGAGGTTAGTTATCCTCTGGTTTTTGTCTTTATTGTCTGTACTGTTGTTAAATTTTATGAAAGTAGAGTGCTCTCTAGTTTAAATTGGAGCAAAAATTATTCTTTGCTATCAGGCAACACATCAGGTAACTTTCTCACTCAGAATATATTTAGTCAACAGATTACTGTTGGCACATACTAAGTACAAGTGTACTGCCTGCTTTAGGTAGATGCTAAGATGCATCAGAGGCAGACCTTCTCAAGTTGTCTGTTCTAAGGGACAAATGATGGGTTCCGCAGTCAGACCCAGCATAGGTTCAGATCCCGGTGCTGACATGTACTTAGATATGTAACCTTCGAAAAAGCTACTCAGTCTCTCCAAGGTTTCCAAGGTTAAACAGCTAGTATATATCAACACCAGGATCTGTATAATGGTCCCTAACTCATAGGAGTGCTGGAGGCCCATAGAGATAGTGGCTGTACAGGATTTAGAACGTGGGAAGTCCTCTGTAAACGTTGGAGCACACACGGATGAATAGGATGCTGCCCCATGGGCTCAGGGCATTATGGCTTTGCTGGAGGTTTGATGTTAAAGATACGACTTGGGGAGTTACACGGATGGAAGTCACTGAGACTGTATGACCCTGAAAGGCATTGCCAGAGGCAAACATAAGAAATGATGGGACAGAACACAGAATCTTATTTTTTTTTAATCTGCAAAAGTGGACTGGTGATTATATTTCTTATTTTCTTTGATTGTATTACTTTGTGATAACTCAGATGTTAAAGGCATTGAATCAGACTACTAGCAATATGAAGATAACTCATCAGTTTTTTTAATATACAGTTACTGAGCCTGTTATGTCTGCCTATCGTGGATCTTAGCACTAGATCTAGTTTATCAGCACTGAAAATAAAACAGCTAAGGAGCCATCTTAGCGGCTGGCTCTCATACTTAGGGGTTCGCTGACTATTCAAGATAGGTGGTTATAAATGTTTGAGGGTTTTCAGGCAAAATGGGTGAAACTACTAAAGGTGGAGTTGGATTTCTTAGCCGACTATTTTGCTCAGACATTGTGGTTTCAACTTATGTTAATATCTCTAAATAGTTAATATCACTGATTGCCCTATGATGTGTCTTATTCTTTAAAAAAAAGTTATGTAATACTTGGTACATGTAAAAGGTACATAATTCTATAAATTAATGGAACATTATCAGTACATTGAAGCTAGTGTGTGAAGAGGAGCTTAAAGCATTTTCAGCACTGTTCCCAGCTTACTGAAGGTCCATTGGTCAGTCATTACATAGTTCTTGAATACCACCTCTGTGTCTCCTGCCAGGTGTCTGATACTGGGCCTGGGGCCCTTGTTGGTCAGCAGGTCCGATATTTGGGAAAAAGAGCTGAACCATGAACCAGTTGGGTGTGAGGACAAGCTGGAGCCTGCCAGCGTCCATGTCTGTCACCACATCTAACCAAGAAGAGAGTCAGGGCTTCAGACAGTGACTGCTGTATAGTTCCTCCTTTCAGATCTCAATAAATCCCCTTTTCGGCCACCTCTGACCTAGTGACATTTATGGAAGGGGACCCCACCTTAACCAGCTTGCTACGGTACAAACCACCACACATTCTGGTGCTTATTGTTGGATGGTAAACAAGAGAGTCACAATTATTTCTGCCTAGAAAACATCGGAATAGTTACTTAAGACGTCAAAATAGTGTAAAAATAAAATCTAACTTGATCCTATCATTGTTTTCTTTTCCATCAAACCGTGTCTTTATTTTTAAAGCCATGAAATAAGACAGGAGTAATATAATTTCACCTTCTTCTGTTAAAAGAAAGTATTCTTTTAACTTGATAAAGTGGATCTCATGCTAAAATTTTTTAAAAAAATTAGCCAATACAGTGCCATCTAGTGATAAACAATTTACTTCCTGGTTATTGAAAATAGTCCACTACCGCATTTTACTTCTTAACACATCCAGAACTTCACTTTTAATTATGCGCAACTCATAAGACATTATTATAGGGGACTATTTCTAAATAAATCAAATATTCATAAATAATTAAAAAGAACTAGAAAAGAAGAAAAAGGCTAGAAAAGATCTTTTTTATCCTTAGAATTTATGCTGCATCTACATATGTAGTGAGCCACAGTTTGTTCATTTACTGGCTACTGTTTGGATCCAGGAGGGAAATAAATTTTTAGTGTATGAAGAGAATAGAGTTATTTTAGAAATGTGATGAAGCAGAATGAATATGGGTTTTAAAATCGGCAGGGTTTGTCTTCTTGGTCTTTTTCTTATGATGTGACAGGCAGAGCACTTAGAACTTTATATGCATTGAATTACTGAATATTCACAAAACCCAGAGGAGGAATTTCACAAATGAGGAAACTGGGCTCAGAGAATAGTTAAGGTTAGGGCGCTTATCACATTGCTTTTTGGTTATTTGTGTGTTTCTCTAGTAGAGAGTGACCCTTTGCAGGGAAGCACTTAGTCCTGTGTGTTTTCCCAGCCCTAAGAATGTGTTTATCCATCTCCAGTTCAGTGGGTGAATATTTGATTTTTTTTTTCCTTCCATGAATGAAAACACAATAGCCATAATGAAAACAATAGAAAATTAAGTTGTTCAAATAAAACACCAGTGTTTTCTCTATATTTTATTCAAATGGAAAAACAATATAATTTTAGAACAGGTATTACACAGTTGGAAACCCTAGGCTGTAGTGTCTCACATTGGCCACTTTTTCACTTAATTTTAATCTCAGTTCTATGTGCCTGGAATTTGGAGAGTCCAGGAGCTCTACAAGGCTTGTTACAAAACCACCACCTGGGTCCCTGCTCTGGGAGTTCAGCTCTGAGACCTGAATCTCCTGTTATTTGCCTCTAAATCTCTAAATGCATGTTGCTTTCTCAGTTTTTAATTTTTCAGCCTTAGGCATTACCTTTGACTTCTCATGATAGAAGAAGAGAACTTATCTTTTGCATCTCACCCTAGGTGCAGAGCCCTCCTCCCTTCTCATTACATAGTTAAATTTTGAATAATAATCAATGTTTACGTTAATTAGGACTGTGGAAACATTATTCGCAGCTGAGGCATTTAACCCATGAAAGTTTTACCTGGTGTTAATAATTGTGTATTTTGGAGAGGAGGGTGTTGTTTATTGGCCTAGCGTTTATGTATTTATCACTTACTCATTTCTTTTTTTTTAAGATTTTATTTATTCATAAAAGACAGAGAGAGAGAGAGAGAGAGAGAGAGAGGCAGAAGCAGGCTCCTTGGGAGCCCGACGCGGGACTCGATCCCAGAACCCTGGGATCATGACCTGAGCTGAAGGCAGATGCTTAACCATCTGAGCCACCCAGGCGCCCTCACTTACTCATTTCTAAACTCTTCTCCAGGTGTCTGAATGTAGTTAGGATACGTGACCTTGAGCCAGCTCTTCTGATGAAATACCTTGTCATTCATAGAATGAAGTGTCCAGATGACACGAAGGCTTAGGCTACTCGTATCTCTATAACTCTTTGGTTCCATGAAAGAGACGTCGTGGGTATTTTGTGCAGATCCCATCATTAGTGGGCAGCATTGCCAGCCAACACACATTCTCCCTGCCTCCTGCAGCTGGTGGTCTTTTCTCAGGTTAGCTGGAGCATCTCTGCTGCCTCCCAGAGGGGCCCTGGGACTCAGGATCTGGCTGGAAGTGGAGCCCCCATTTGTGTGTGACAAGACTGCTTATCAGCAAGAGCTCCTCAAGTATGCATTATAAGCTTAGAAGTACTCTCATTCCAGTCAGAGGATCAGAGACTCTTTGTTTAGGGAGACTTACTTGAGTCTTTTGGTGGGTGGAAGCACTGGTTATTTTTTATAGTGAATAGTCATGGAGAAGCAGAGTGGGTACATAAAGTTCCCAGGGGTGGAATAAGATTAAATGGCATATAAGATATTAGCAAACAACAATTCAAATCTTATTTGGAACAAACAAAAATAAAACAGAGAGAAACCTTGGCAGTACAGATTCTCACGGATTGTTCTAGAAAATAATTTTGTACACATAAGCATGAACAATCTAATGACTCTTAGCTTGGTAGGTATTTTGTTCACCTCAGTCATGGACTTGGTATGGTTGTGGATAGTGTTGAGATGTTATTTTGAGGGATGTCCTTATTACCATATATAAATGTGGAAGTAAAACTAGAGGAGAGAATGAGTTTATACTATTTTAATAGTTTGCCACAGAAGCTGTCATTCTAGACAGCTAGCACTAGGAGGCTACAGAGACTTTGATTCTGATGGACGAGCTTGAGTCATGCATCTTTCCTGTCAGAGTTGAAAAAGAAACTGAGGGTAAAAAGTCCTCTTGAAATGCTGTCAAAACTTAAAATTCAGGATCAGACAAACAATAAAAATTCATCATCCTTTTTTTCACAAATGTAGTAATTAATGAATCTAACATATGCAACACTACTTCTTTATGTGCTGGTGACATGGTTTGTAAATAAAATATAGTACGTATACTCACGTATAACCACCACTTTTAAAAACCGTGCTTCTGGGTTTTAGTTAAGGACCTCTGGATCTCCGCCCCCGATTACCTTATGCCCAGTTGAGTTCAGTAGCTTCGTAATTGATCACACTTTCTGTCTCATTTTCCTCCAGTCCATTCTGTTCATTGTAAACGAGAGTTTGTTATCAAAAATAGTTTTGGTTCCTTGTGTTCTCTGATAAGAAACCTTTAGTAGTTCATGGTCACACAGTATTTCAGAATCAAGTCTATTTGTTCATTCATTCATTCAGCAGCTATGTATGAGTGCCTTTGTTAAAACAAGACAGAGCCTTAGGGGTTCTGCCCTCCTGGGCTTTATGTTTGCCCATGTGTTTTCTGTATGTTCTCCATAGAGTCTCTCTTACAGCCAAACAAAGATGGCTTTTCTCGCCCAAACTTTACCTTTGTGACTTTAAACACGAATCAGCCTGTCATTTCATAATTCTCTTCTTTGAGGACTGCTCTGCATATTCAAAATCTGATCTCTCTCTATTGCTCTGATCTTCCAGCCCTTGTGGTACTTAGTTCATTCTATGCTAGTTGCTATTAAAATATTTAAATATGTATATGCAGTTGCTTAAGAATAAGGTGGCCTTTTATTTCTTTCTATTTCCTGTTAGTGAGAACATAGTATTCTAAAAAAGGGAAAATACTGCCTTAATGACTGTAGCACATCCCACTGGTTGCTTTCCTTCTCTGTTCTTTTCTAATAGAACTTCGACTTTGTTCAAAAATCTTTACACGTCCATGTACCCTGGGGAAGGTGGGATTGGGCCCCAGGCTCTGGCCATCCGGAAGCTCCGTTCCTTCCAGTTGATTAGCTTGAGTGTAAGCACGGAACTCGGTTCTGGCCCATGAGAGCTTTGGGCAAGGGTCTCATCTCTGGGAAGATCTTGCCCACCGTGGGCTGCGTTCCATCCCTCTTACAGGCCCCAAGTTAGCACCAGCGGTCACAGGAAGGATGGAGAATGACAAAGACAGAGGGAGCCTGTGCCCATGGATGGCATGGTTGAGCCTTCCTTCCTTGGTGTTTCTTGTTATGTGAAGGTTGGTTCGGGATTTTCTCTCCCTTCCAGATGAAGGCGTCTGGCTGACTCCTCATCCTTCAGGTCTCAGTTGGCGTCTGTCTGACCTCTCATGACGCCCTGGAATCTGTCACAGACTTGCCATATCATGTGGTGGATTCCTTGTCTGTTAGTACCACACTTGACTGCAAGCTCTGTGAGGGTGGGAACTTTCTCTTGTTCGCAGCGGTGTCCTTAGGAACTAGCCTAGGGCCTGGGGACTGATAGTTTTTAGTGTCTCTATTTATTTGTATTATTCTGAAAGTAGACACAGGAGACAGGGACAGATCGTTACCTAACAGCAATAACGTAGGATGGGAGACTCTGAGTTTATAACCCCTGGAATATCTCTACAGCCCCGCTTTCATCACCCTCTGAAATGTGCACATACACCTCAAGGGAGAGACATCTCTTACTGTCTGTTCAGTCATCCTGTAAGTTTTGTTTTGAGGCTTGTCCCGTAATCCAGGTCTCCGTGAAATTTGCCCAGAAAGCTCTAGGTGTGCCGATGTATAAAAATACTCATTTCCTGACAGTGACACACAATGGGTGCTCAGTAAACTTTTTGTTAAATGTTTAACAAACTGAACGAGTACATCTAACCCAGTGATCTCAGTGGGGGCAGGGACTGGGGGCTTTGGTGGTAGGATGGGGGGGAAGTATATCAGAACGATCTGGGGGAATTTCTTAAATAAATTATATGGTTCCCACCCCCAGATTCTGACCTGCTCCTGTTACTTTCCTATTCCTTAGGGGTTTGGTTTTTTGTGGCCCAAAAGGTGAGAGCCTGCCCTGTGTTTGAGTTCTGTCTGTAGCCTTTTCTGTTAAAGTTAGTAATGGAACCATTTTGTCTTGACATCTCATCCCAGAGCTGCTGTGTCATTGTTTATATCCCGTCCTACCGATTCTTCTGTTTTGTGCTCACTGACATGGATTTGGTGGGATCTGTTAAAGGAGCTTTCTTTCTTTTTTTCTTTTTAAAATTAATACCTGGCCTTTTTAAAGAGAGGGTTTGAGTCAATTCTGTGGCAAAAATACATAAAATGAAATAGCATATCAACAGAAAATAGGAACCAAGAAAAAGGTTTATAAGTATGTTGACTTAAATTCAGATTTGGTTCTATGTTTTTTTTTATTTTTGCCTATGCAAAATGGCAAATATCAATTACATTTATCATTCTTAACATTTTCGTTTAAGTCATAGACCCTTCTGATGATGAAATCTGTGGATCTTTTTCTGAGAAGAGTGAACACACGCACACGCGCAGTTTTGCTGTAATTTGGGGCCCATTCTTTCCCCATTGAGGTCCATGGAACTTTGTGTTATCGGAGATGAAGCATACTCATTTCTTAGAAAAGAAGAAAATATTCTTAGTATTAGTTTCTAAAAAAGACTATGTCTATAATAAAATACTTCAAGCATATAGAAAAATAGACTCAACTATCACCATCAGGTTTGTAATACTTGCCTTAGTTTTCTTCCCTTAAGTAGTAAAATATCACAGACAAGATAGAAGTTTTCTGTTCAGCATTTTTTTGTCTTATTCTCCTTTTTGTCCTTAGTAGAAACCACTATCCTGAATTTAGCGTGCAACATTTCAAAACATATTTTATACTTTTACTACCTTCATATAGATCTGTGGCATATATATGTTATCTTTTATATATACATAGCATATATATAATATATATAACATTTTATATAATTTCAAGCTTTTATTAAACATTTTACTGTCTGTAGTCTTCTGCAGCTTTTTTGTCTAACATTTTTTTTTATTGTGGTAAAAGTCACATAACATGAGCCTCTTCCCTCTTAACAAATTTCTAAGTGCACAGTACATTATTGTTAACTGTAAGCACAGTGTTGTGCAGTGAATCTCTAGAACATCTTCATGTTGGGTAACTCAGTCTCTCTACTCACTGAACAGCAACTCCCCATTTCTCCCTTCCCCCAACCCCAACCCCTGGCAACCACCCTTCTCCTTTCTGCTCCTGTGAGTTTGACTACTTTTATATAAGTGGTATCGTGCAGTATTCGTCCATCTGTGACTGGCTTGTTTCACTTAGCAGATGTCCTCAAGGTTCGTCCGTGCCACATATGACAAGATTCCTTTCTTTTTGTGGCTGAGTAATATTCCATTGTGGGTATAGACCACATTTTCTTTATCCATTCATTCACTGATGGACATTTAGGTTGTTTCCACCTCTTGGCTATTATGAATAATGCTTCAGTGGACATGGGAGTGCAGGTATCTGTACCAGAGTCTCATTTTAATTCTTTTGAATAAATACCCAGAGGTAGAGATTGCTGGATTGCGTGGTAGTTCTATTTATAATTTTTTGAGGAACTGCTGTACTGTTTTCCATGGCAGCTGTACCATTTTCCATTCCCACCAGCAGTGCATGAGGGTTCGATTTCTCCACATACTTGTCAGCACTGGCTGTTTTCTGTTGTTTTGTTAATGGTTATCCTAACAGGTGTGAGGTAGTACCTTCATTGTGGTTTTATTTACATTTCCCTCATGACTAATGATGTTGAGCATCTGTTTATATACCTGTTGGCCATTTGTAGGTCTTCTTTGGGGAGAAGTATTCAAGTCCTTTGCCCATTTTTTAATCAAGTGTTACTTGATATTTTGCTATTGAGTTGCGGAAGTTCCTTACATATTTTGGATATTAATTAACCCTTTATCAGATATGTATTTGCAAATATTTTCTCCCGTTCTGTGGGTTGCCTTCCACTCTGTTGATTTTTTTTTTTTTGCTTTGCAGAAGCTAACAGTTTTTTTTAAAAGAGTTTTGCACACTAACTCATCTTTTTTTTTTTAAGATTTTATTTGAGAGAGAGCATGAGGGGCGGGGGTAGATGGTAGGGGCAGAGAGAGAGGGAGAAGCAGACTCCCCACTGACAGTGGGAGCCCAGCTATGGGCTCAACCCCAGGACCTTGGGTTCATGACCTGAGCTGAAGGCAGATGCTTAATTGACTAAGCCAGTCAGGTGCTCTGCTAATTCTTTTTTTTTAACGTTTATCCATCTTTGATAATGTGGTTGTCTTTAATTCTTTTAAATACATGTAGTATTTCATTTTAAGACGATATCACCATACGCTTATCCATTCTCCCATTGATTCATATTTGAGTTGTTTGCAATTTTTTGCTGTCACAAGCAATGCTAACAAACATTCTTACGTGTACCTCCTGATGTACATATGCTCGTTTCTCTACGGAATATACTTAGGTGGGGGGTTGCTTGCTTGTGGGCATGAGCATCTTCACCTTTATTCTTGCCAAATTGCTCTCTGAAGTGGTTGGAGGGGTTCAGTTTTCTTCCATTATCGTATCCTATTTTGCCAGTCTGGTGAGAAATGGTATCTTACTATGGTGTTAAATTGCATTGTACTGAGTTTGGACATCTTATGTTTATTTTCCACTCAGATTTTCTGTTCTGTTAATTAGCTGTCCACATTTTTTTTCAACTCAATTGTTTGTGTTTGCTTATTGGTTTTTAAGAGTTCTTCATGTATTCTGCCAATTAACACTTTGCTGGTTATCAGTGTCTTCTCCAAGTCCATGACTTGTATTTTCATTTTGTTTTTAAAGAATCTTTTGTTGTTTAGAATTTTTAAAAAACTTAATGTAGTAATATTTATCAACTTTTTAAATCTTATTTTTAAAATCTTACATTACCCCAAGGATTATTTTCTAAAAGTTTTCCAAAGTTTTATTTTCACATTTAAGTCTTTAATTATCTTGAAAATGTTTCTCAGTGATATGAAACATGGATCTACTTTGGTTTCCTTCACGGATGACCTGTGTCTCAGTGCCATTGTTCAGTAGTCCCTCCTTGCCCCTCTTATTTGCAGTACTACTGCTATTATATGTCAGATTTCTAAACATATAGGAGTCTTTGTCCAGGTGCTCTGTTGCCTTTCATTCGCCTATACCATTTTATTTACTGTGGTTGAATTTAAGTCCTAACATTTTGCAAAGCAAGTTGCTTACCTGTTTTCTTCTTCAAATCTGTCAAAGCTGTTCTTGGCCCTTTTTTCTTACAGATTTTAGGATCGACTTACCATGGTCCGTGAAAAACCCTGTAGGAGGTTTTATTAGAATTATATTGAATTCCAGTTCAGTTTAAGAATATTTATTAGGTTTTAACCCATAAATATTTCTCTATTTTCTCAGCTCTGTAATTACTCCATAAAGCTCTTGAAGTTTTTTGTTAGATTTATTGTTAGAAAGCTTATAGCTGTAGTTACCATTTTAATAATGGTAGTTTTTCCTATTTAAATTACAAAGTGCTGTTTTTTGGCTTATAGGAATTATATTAACTTTTGTATATTGATTCTTCTACCCAGAAGCATTGATAAGCTTATTTTTTTATTAGCTTTAATAGCTTTCCTTCATAATTCTCTATACAAATATCACACAGGGATAAGGAGTTTGGTCACCTCATATAAATTATAAATTTTTACCTAATTTGTTTTGTTTTTTTTTTTGACGTGGTCTCCATGTCTAACGTGGAGCTTGAACTCATGACCCTGAGATCAAGAGTTGCATGCTGTACTGACTAAGCCAGTCAGGTGCCCCTCTATTTTTTAATTACATTGACTAGGACCTCTACACTATCGAATAGAAGTAATGATTGTAGTCATCTTTGTCTCATTTGCAGGCTTTTTAAAGGAAATACTTCTGTTATTTAATCATTAGATATGATCTTGCTGTAGGGTTTTGATAAAGTTAAGTAAGTTCTTTTCTGTTTTTTATATGCTAGGATATGTGTGCGTGTGCGTGTGCGCACGTGTGCACATGTGTATAGTTTTAAATCATCAGGGTGGGTCAAGGATGAACAAAATCATTTCTCATTCTCTAAAGGCAGATCTGACTTTGGATGAACTTTCTACTTAGTTCCTCTGAATCTTGATAAAAATGGAAAGTCAACTTTGTTACTAGGCAGCATTGCTTATGATAAAAGTGACCTTTACTTGGTGAATCTATTTGGCCTGGGAGGAACTATACATGAACTCTAACTTCTTGGTTAGAAGCGGTAGTTTTGAGCTTCCCTGGGAGTTCTTTGTGGACATGGGTATGTCCTTTGTGGGGTCCCTAGCTATGGCTGGGACCGTCAGAGGAGATCCTGGTTTCTGTTTGTGACAAAGGCTTCTAAGCCTGCGTGACTCTGCACCCCCCCTCTGATTCTCATTTCCTTGCACCTGAGCTGTTGTCTGAATCCAAAGCTCTGGGATGGCCATGTGGATTCCTGGGAAGACTCCTCCCATGAAGAGAAATACTTGAAACTGCCCTGCCGGCATGCTGTGTTTTCTTCTTATGCTTTCTGAGTAGATGGCTACAGCGAGTGTGGCCTTTGCCAATTGGGTGGCTCAGAACCTGCAGTTAGAAGTCCCACATGGGCATTGCACAGTGCATCCAAACAAAATACAGAAAGTGTTTACTGGGGCTGATCTAAGTTTGTAACTCTCACAATCTTCAATTTTTAATTTTTACCTATTAGAAAACTCATACTCACAATGCCTGTAAGTTAATAGTATAAATTTGAACTTACAAAAATAAATACGTACAATACACCATCTTCATTTTCTTATGTGTTAGATTCCATCTGGTTTTGCCAACCCCCAAATGGTTCTGCTACTAAAAAAAGTTTGATAACTAATGTTTTATGGGGCGCCTGGGTGGCTCAGTCGATAACTAATGTTTTAGACCTGTGCAGTCCAGTGGGTAGATATTTGCTTTTCTAATATATGGCTGTTAAAATTATATATAATTAAAAGTTTAGTTTCTTGGTTGCACTAGTCTCATTTCAAGTCATCACTAACCACATACGGCTAGTGGGTAACCATCTTGGACAGTGTAGATGTAGAGCATTTTCAGCATCACAGAAAGTTCTGTTGGACATACTTTTTAGGTTTTATTTTTTATCATCTGAATATATCCAGATTATCAGAGAGTTTTATATTTTTATCAGTAAAAATATAAAATATATGTTATATACTGTAAGAAACTGCTGGATGAACTAATCAGGATATATATCAGGGACAGTATTGAAGACTCCAGTGTGTTATTTATGTAATAATGTGGTAGAGAAATTTTTCTCAGATTTGCATACCAGGACAAATTCTGTTTCTCTGGTCAGCATCCCATCTTGGCCAGTATGAATTTTGCATTTGATTGATTTTTTTCCTTTTGCTTTATCAACCAGGCAATATAGGGCCAAATTTATGGCTTAATTTAAGTAACCTTCAGGCCTGTGTAATTGCATGGCCTTTTTCCCATGTACAAATTTTTATATTTATAAAATGTAATTTTATTATAATGTCTGCATTTTTATAGATTATCTCAAATGTGTTATGAAAGGAGATGGAATATAAATATAGTAATAAATTAGAAGCCACTTATTACTGAACATGTTTTGAGGAGTGAGGGAGCTAAATACAATTCGTGGCCGATTATGATTACAATACCCAGACATGTAATCTGGACGGCTTTCCAAATGAAGGGCCTTAGAATGTACACCTGTCATAAAACCAGTTTAATTCACTTTTCTAAGACATTTTTAATTTTCAGAATAATGTTTGAAGAACTCTCTTACTACAGTAATTTGTAAAAATTTCAGGCTTTTTAGTATTGCTAGGGAAATTCAACGAAGAGCATATTCGGTTGTTCACAAACTGGTGAACTGGGTTTCAACAAAGAAGGTTGAGTGCTGTTTTGTCACCTTATGGAATCTTTTGTATCTTTTGGATAGCTGAGAATTTAATTCTGGGCATTTATTCTGGGCCATTTATACCTTCTCACTGTAAACACATCACTGTGTTTTTCTCGTTTTTTCCATTTTAATCTGGAACTTACAAGCAGGTCAGCATTATGTCTTTTACATTTTGTAGCTTTTCTTGCTTCTGAAAACACTTAAGGCACTTACACATTTTAGGTCAAAAGGCAACGTAACTTTTTAAAAAATAAAACCAACCTCAACTAAAGTTTAGGATTCAGTACTCCCATATGCCTGTGTTGAGCAAATTTGGGCAAGATATTTGATTTATGTTTTCTACTTGCTCAAGTGAGAAAAAGAAACACAGGTTTATATAATTTTCATGTGCTGACAACCGGAAGCATATAAACATCTGCAGAAACCAAACATTTCCTGGAACTAAACTCGACCAGAAATTTATCACGTGAATCTTTGTTTAAAGAACCTGGTGAAAAATATCTTCAACCACAGTTACGTAAAAGGTCCAGGAGTGCAGTTCCTGTGGATCAGGTTCCAGAAGGCAGAGCCTAAGGAGACTGCACAGCCGCTGCTCAGGAGGTGCGTGTGCTGGTCTGGGGCTGGGGGTGCAGAGGGGCTCTGGGAGCACAGAGTCCAGCACCTCTGCTCTTTTGAAACCATACTGAAGGAAGGAGCTTAGAAAATGACATTGCGGGGCGCCTGGGTGGCTCAGTCAGCTGAGTGTTGGACTCTTGATTTTGGCTCAGGTCATGATCTCAGGGGTCGAGTCCCACTTCGGCCTCCGTGCTCAGCGGGGGAGCCTGCTTGAGAGTCTCTCTCCACCCCTCCCCCTGCCCTCTCTCACTCTCTCTCCAAAATAAATAAATCTTAAAAAAGAAAGAAAGAAAGAAAATCACAATTGCCAGTAGGACTGTTAGCTTTTTTTCTCTAAAATATTAGGTGTTTCAGTGTGGTCTTTGTATAGGTGCTGATTTTATTCTGTCTTCAAGTCCTCTAACAAAAACCTGCATTGGAGATACTTTATTTTGTAGATTAATGTGAAGCTTTTAAGCACTGAAGGAAGCAAACAGCATTTTTCATGGAATTTTAAGAGCTGGGGTTTTTTTGCCCCTTCCGAAGTCTGGTTCACTTCAGAGTGAAGGACAGCTGTGGGATCTTCTTTTCCCCAAGGAGCTTGCATTCATTAACGTGTTTCTGTGACACAGAGTTATTTAAGACTTCACAACTTATGTGACATGGAAGAAACAAGTTTTGCCTGAAATATTTGAGGGTCACATACAACTAACTATCCATCTTTCTCATGAAAAACCTCAGTATGGTCATTATAGTGCAGTTTCTTTTAAGAAGGCTTGTATCCCTTGGGCCTACCAGAGTGAGTTCACTGAAAAATTTTAAAACATGTTAGCCTGTCCTGTAGGTTTAAGATTGATCTTTTTTTTTGACAGAGACACAGCGAGAGAGGAAATGCAAGCAGGGGGAGTGGGAGAGGGAGAAGCAGGCTTCCCGCTGAGCAGGGAGCGCGATGTGGGACTTGATCCCAGGACCCTGGGACCATGACCTGAGCCGAAGGCAGACGCTTAACGACTGAGCCACCCAAGCGCCCTAAGATTGATCTTTATGTGTTTGCCAGATAAAACAGTTTGAATATGGGTGTTAATTATTAGTTGCTCATTTTGGTAAAATCTGACCAGTAATGTCTGCTTCTTAGGACTGAATCATACCTCGGTAGGTAGGAGGATACGGTACTGGGATTTAGGGAGGCACCTTGAGCGGTTTTGAAGTCTGGTGCTGTATACCTCCTATACGAGGCCATTATAGGGATTACTTGTGATAATGTGGATAAAATGCCTGGCATACAGTAGGTACTTAATAAATATTAGTTCTTCCTTCTCTCGTATTATTAGTGATGGCCAAATATTGCAGTTCTCCTAAAATTGTTTTTAGACTAGATTGGTATAGATACATATTTTTAGGTATGTTGAGCTCTATCCTGACTTTAGCAGTGTTGTTTTACATTGACACTTAAGAAAAGCAGTAATAACATTGAAAATGTATAGTTTCCTCATTAAATTATAGGTTGATGGTGATTCAGGAAATAATGCAAATGGTTTTGAATTTCTTGGTGATATGAGACAAGGTCGAACAGTGTTCAAGAGTGGAGTAATAGTATCAGAATCCAACCTGCTCCAGTTTTATTTGTGAAATGTAATTCAGCACATAAAAACACTGCACTGACCAAATACTCTTTATATAGTGTCCACTAGGAACTCCACAAAGTGGAGACTTGGAGTCTGGGGATTAGAGATGGAAATGTGCGCAGGCTGATGCAGCCAGTGAGAGTCATGGGACTCTTGGAAGACAGGCTTACTCATGAAAAGAGCCTTGAAATCATTTGGCTGTAGGCTGAGAAATGCCTTTGGAAGTGTTAAAGCAATTAGTAGCTATACCAGAGAAGTTTAAAGAACCACCTTGTGAAAGAAAGCAGCCACAGCTAGCCTCTCAGTCACCGTTCTTCCTGTCACCCAGTTTAGGCATCTGCGAAGCTATGAGGTCTCCTTACAGATACTGTGGCAAATAACATAACAGCGGGAGCTCAAGAGGAACTCCTATCAAGATGGGGCTCATAAGCAAGGCGTTAGTAAATAAATGCATACTTTCCCAAAGGAATTCGCAGTTGGATAGTTGCAGTGTAAGTTGAGGGAATTTGATATTGATAACTGAGACCCAAATGTCATATTTATAATGTTCTGCTTAACTCTTAAAGGTGTAACACATAATGTGTTCATAATGTGGGGAAACTAAAATTTCAGTGAAAAATAGGATCAGTGATGAAATGATATGAAGACTGTGTGTGCAAGTTACTCTGCAAAATTTGATTGTAACTGCATGGTCCATGCTCTAAGAGCTTTCTTTTAAGAATAGTAGGGTTTGGAGATTTAGTTAGATTTCCTACCCATAATCTTATTTTAACTATTTATTCAGTAAATATATATTGGTGACAAGGCATTTTCTTGCCACTGGAGGGATACAATATTGGACAAAACAAAAATTTCTTCCCTTAAGAAACTTAAAGTCTACAAGGGGAAGAGAAAAAAGAGGGGAGGGGAGGGGAGGTATTCAGTGGGGCTGATATTAATGAATGAATGGATATAAACAAATATAAATAAATCAAGGTAGCTGGATAGAAAGTTGTAATAGTGGTGATGGGGTGTTACATCAAATAGAGTGGCCAGGGAAGGCCCCCCTGACGGGTTGATACTTGGAGGAAGAGTCTGCTGTGGGTGAGCAAGAGTGCCATGCAAATGTCTCTGAAGAAGCACATTCTGGAGAGAGGAACAGCAGCCTTACTGCAAAGACCCTGGCATGAGTATGTTCACGTCCTCAGGGAGCAGCAAAGAAGGCAATAGGACAAGGGAGGGGCGAATGAGGAAGAGAGTGGCAGCAATAAAGCAAGAGAGGTTACGTGGGGCTAGTTACAGATCTTGAAGGCCGCCGTGGTGGCTTTTACTCTGAGAAAGGAAACTTTTGGTGGGTTTTGAGCAGAGAAGTGACATGATCTGATTTTTTATCAATACAAGTCTGAAAAAAATAAATCAAGATGACTCTGGCCTTTGGTTTTGAAAACTGCAGCAAGGCAAGGGAAAAATAAGCTGGGAGGCCATTGCAGTAATCCAGATGGAGGCAAAGGAGGCTCACGTAGCAGTTGTGGTGGCGGAAGTAGGGAGAAGTAGTTAGAATTTTAGATATATTTTTAAGGTTGATCCAACAGGATTTGCTGATGGATTGGATATGTGGTGCGAGGGACGGCGAAAAGTCAGGGATGACTTGGAAGATTGAATTACCATTTACTGAGATGGGGAATCCTGTAGGAGCATCCGTCTTAGTGGGGTGGAACATCAGGAGTTTGGCGTGGGGTGATGTTAAGTGTGAAATGTCTATCAGACATCTAAGAGGAGATGACAAGTAGGGAGCTGAAAATATGAGCCTTGAGTTAAGGGAAGAGGTTCAGGCTCTTACCGGTGGTATTTAAAGCGGTGTGAGACCCATTGAGATGAGCAAGAGGAGGGAGTAGAGATAGAGAAGTTTGAGAACCGAAGGCCCTGGGTCACTCTAACTTAAGAGGTTGGCATAATGAGAAGTCTAAGAAGGAATGGCCAATGAAGGAGGAGGAGAGTCAGGAAGAGTGTGGTGTCCTAGAAACCAAGCAAAGAAAGTATTTAAAGAAAGAGGGGAGTGATCGGCTCTGTTAAATACCAGACAGGTTCGGTAAGCCGAGGTCCAGTTAAGATGAAAATTGACTATTAGATTTAGTAAAAATTGTCTCTTCTGGCTTCCCCCCCCCCCCCCCAAGTGGTCTTGAATGAATTCAGTTAGGCTCTCTCTGGAGATAACAATGCCACCTGCCTCAGGGAGTGGTTGTGACAAACAGTTTAAAAGAAGAATTCATTTTAAGTGCCTGTCTCAGTACCTGGCTAGTTCGAGATGGCTGGATAGTTGGATGGTCGGGTAGATACCAAGACCTTGCCTAGTTCAGGGTGGAGGTCATTGGTGGCTTTAACGAGGGCAGTTTCAGCACAGCAGTGGGGACAAAAGCCTGAATGGAATGGGTTCACGTGAAGATGGGAGGAAAGAATTGGAGACAGCAGATATAGTCAGCCCTTTGAGTATTCCTATAAAATTGGATTAGAGAAATGGGGAGTTCACGGGAATGTGGGGTCAAGAGAGAGGTCTTTTTCTCTCTCCCTTTCTTTCAGGTTGAGAGGAAGTACAGACTGTATGCTGGTGAGAATCATCCTGTGTAGAGGAGACCATTGATGATGTAGTTGGATATAGGATTGTGAGATGTTTTGGTCATAAATCGTGAATTGACTGAAATAACTAGATTGCCCTTTGTCTCCTTACTTTCTCCTTCTCAGTCTTTCATTCATTTGTTCACCAAATATTTACTAAAGGTTCACAAGGTGGCAAGGACCATGCCAGGTGCTGGGTAAAAAGATGATTAAGAAGTGAATCAAACAAGAGTGATGTCTACACTCTCATGAAGTTTTTACCATTTGGTGGAGATAGGCTTTCTAAAAGCACACAAGTCAGTACAGATTTTGATGAATGCTCTGTAGGAAAAGCATAGAGCCCTTTTTGGGAGAGAGGAAACCATGGGGTAACTTGGATTTGGAGCATTAGGAGTCTCTCAGACGGCTGAGAAGAGCAGAACGGAGCTCACAGAGGCTCTGGGGCAGGGGAGGACCTGCTGCGTTTGAGGGTTTGAGAGGCAGGGAGGGACCAGGTCCCCCTGAGCTTTGGAGGCCCTTTTAAGGTTTTGGATTGCATTCAAGGAGCAATGGGAAGCCATTGGGCAGTTGGTAAGTTGGGAAGTGACGTGATGGGACTTGCACTGGGGAAGAAAACTGTGTGTGGGAGTGCGTGTCCTGGCGAGTGGATTGGAGGCGGTGAGCGTGGAAGAAGGAGCACCAATGTAGGCAAAAAAAAGGTACTATCTGTACAATCTTTAGACTGAAGTACTTAACAATTTTGGTATGAAAAAGGTAGAATTGAGAATATCCTCTATTTAGCAGACTTTGCTTTGAGCTCACCAGGTTTCTCAGCAGCTGTGGAAAGGGCATTTCTTGTTGAAAATAACATCAATACAGAAGAGTCAGATGACATCAGTGATTTCAGATTATTTAGCATAAAATGAGACTTTGAAAAAGACTTTGATAACTTTGTGAAAAATTAAAAATAATAAGACCGTGTCAGCCTTTTTTCCCAGACAACAGTACAAGTGACACAGTATTACAGATGGACTCTCTTAAGAAAACAGATTGACATACAAGAATATGTACCAAGAGTAATTAATCTGCTTATGATATTTTAAGCATTCATGTAATGTAAATAAACCTTTAATTTTTGTTTTAATGTAGTGGACATACGTTATTTTTATTTTTTAGAATATAAATCAATATAATAAAGACCATTTTACTAGCTAATGAATAAATATTTCCAAAGTTCCTCTTTTCACTCTCAAAAGTGTCTTCCTTTGTATGGTTAGGGAATGAGGATCTCTACTGGTTGAAGGATCAGACCGGTAGAAGGATGATCAGGTGATAGTGCAGGATGCCTGTATTATTAAACTAAGTTGGGCTTCTCCCCAGAGAGAGTCTGAAAACAGAGGGCGGTTGTAATACCAGGTAATGCCAGCCCAGCTCAGCTCACCCACACCCCCAGGGCGGTGAATTAACGTGTTCTGACCCCTCACTTAAAGAGAAGAGAAAGAAAAGAAGAAACAGAAGTTACTGCCTATCTAGACATTACACTTGAGAGAAGTTCTCTCTTGGTTTTAACTCCCATTTTTTTTTTCCTCACCCAGGCATTTTATTAATGCTTTTGAAGATTAGAAGATATTTTACCTTCTGGAGTTTCTCTGACTTGCTTGATGATTTAAGCTCAAAGCTGCCAGTTAAAGGGGAGATGATCAATAAACCCCTGTAACATCTGAGTAAGTAGAGATGCTGCTGTTGTGTTTAACTGCTTAAGAAAAAAGTAAAATTTTGAACTTTAAAGGTTTAAAGTATTACACATTTTAATTGGATCCTTTAAATTTTGTTGTTGAATAATGATGGCAATTATTGTAATTCCAGCAAGTGAATATTTATAAGTAATGGGATTCCAGAAGAAATTAATCCCCTGATGATAAAAAAAGTTCGTGGAAACATTTTCCATGCATAACACTTGAGCTTGTAAGAAACGTAGTGAAGACCTGAATGTGTATATTAAAAATTTAGAAGCATTCTTCCTAGTGCTTTGTCTTACTTTTATGTTATGAAATGCAAAATTCTTGGTAAGGCAGCTTACGAATTTTAAAAATACGACCGTATCTATACTGAAATTGTCTTTTAACATATGTATTTTGTTTAACTTGATAATAAATAGTGGTTTTTTTGTGGAAAGTAGAATTTTAATAGCTCTTTCTGTTTGAAAATAATGATTTTTTTCCTGCTAATATAGATAACACAGACTCTCTCTGGATTCAACTCTCTTTTTGAATTGAGGAGACTAAGAAAGAAGGGCATACAAGCTTTCTAATCAAAACATCTGAATGAAATTTTTAAAAAGATTTATTTATTTATTTATTTATTTATCAGAGAGAGACAGCAGGAACAGGGGGTATGGCAGGCAGAGGGAGAAGGAGGCTCCCTGTTGAGCACGGAGCCTGATGTGGGGCTTGATCCCAGGACCCTGGGATCATGACCTGAGCCGAAGGCAGATGCTTAACCGACTGAGCCACCCAGACGTCCCCTGAATGAAATTTAAAGAGTTGAGCCAGTAATCTTGATATAAGTTGTTTCTCAGAATGAAAGCTATTACTCCTCTTGTTGTAATAATTGAAACTGTTTTAACAAAAGTAGGAAAAACCAGGAGGCTGTACCAGGTCTTGTTTTGAAATATAAAGTTAAAAACGATTAATACATATACAAATGTTTCCCTCTATGATGGGGTTATTTAAATTTGGTCTGTATCTGTGCTATTCCATATGGCAGCCACTGACCACAGGTAGCTACTGACATTTGAAATGTGGCTAGTGCCACTGGGATGTGTTGTGCATAAAGTACACACCACATTGAAAGACTTATTGTGAAAAAAAAACCCTGTAAAATATTTTATTAATAATTTTTGTATGAATTACATGTTGAAATGACAATATTTTGGATATATTAGGTTAAATAAATCACTTAAAAATCTCACTTGCTTTCTTTCACATTTTTATGTGACTGCTAGAAAATTCTAAATTACTTGTGGATTACATTGTATTTCCAATGGGCAGAAGTAGTCATATGTGATCAACATTCTTAGTTATCCATTAGTCAGCATTCTGTAGGCCTGAACCTTCTGGTGTATGTATGGATCCATTAATATAAATCTCTATTATTTTAAGGATAGGATTCTTTGATTCATCAGATATTTCCTAGTACCTACCATGTGCCAGACAGTATTCTAGGCACTGGCCATACAGTAGGGAACAAAATAAAATATCCTGGGGCGCCTGGGTAGCTCATTTGTTATAGTGTCTGGCTCAGTTTCAGCTCAGGTCTCGATCTCGGCATCATGAATTCAAGCCCCGAGTTGGGCTGCATGCTGCATGTGATCGTAACTCCCATTGCCCTTCTTAAAAAAAAAAATAAAACGTTCAGCTTTCATGGAGTTAATATTCTATTGGAGACTAAAAACAGACTAAAAACAAATAAATAAGATAGAAAATACAGTCTATTAGAAAGTCATAAGTGCTTTGGAAACAATGGAGGGTGTTCAGGGAAAGCCTCACTGGGGAAGGTGAGAGAGCAACCCTGGGAGGTCTGGGGGAGTAGTGTTCCAGGCGCAGGGAGTAGGGACACAGGGCGTGCTTGGCTTGTTCGAGTGGTAGAAGGAGGTGTGGTGATGGTGTCGAGCGGAATGAGTGAGGGGGAGAGGAGATGAAAGGTAACAGATGGGCACAGCAGGTGAGCATTTGCAAGGACTTTTGGCTTTGAGTAAGATGGAACTCACTCGGTGGGTTTTGAGAAGAGAAGCGACTGGAGCTTTCTGTGGAAGCTGTTTTGACTGGGCTCCTCTGGGGTGAGGGTGGGAGCATTTGCACAGGCAGAAGCCAAGAGCCCTAGGGCTACTGCAGTGACCCACGTAGGAGATGGTGATGCCTGATCCCATAAATGAGGGAAGTGATGAGAAGGGAGGGAATTCTAGTTACTCGTTGCTGTGGACCTGGATGTGGAATGAGAGCAAGAGACGTGTCAAGGATGATGCTGTTTGCAGCGTGAACAGCTGAAGAATGGACGAACACATTGACAGGGAGGGGGCTGCTCAGTTTGGGACACATTAAGTTTGAGATGCCTCCTTAGACATCTAAGTGGAAAGGTCAAGTAGGCAGGATCTGGAGTTCAGTGAGAGGTCAGGGCTGAAGAGGCAAATTTGAAATCATAAGCAATTACCATTACTTTAAAGCCCTAAGAAGAGTTGAGGCCACCAAGGGAGTGAGAACAGTTGGAAAAGTGGAGAGGGAGTGGAGAGTAATTCAGGAGCACCATCCGTGCTCAGAGAGGCCCATTGGACCTGTGTCGTTGAATTAGCATCTGTTTACTCCTGGGTGGCAATGATGCTGTAGCTACGTGGGAGATGCTTTTATCCCTGGAAGCTGCACACTGAAGTAGAGAAGAAACCGGAAGGAGTATGCTAAAATGTCAGCCGTAGGCCTTTAGACGAGGACTATTCAGGCATGAATACCCGAATACTTTCAACTTTTCTGCAGGTTCAAAGTTTTTTTTAAAAGCACCCCTGAAGAGGGACAAATATGAGGATGGTGGGCTGCCATTTTTCATAAGCTTTGCTGAGTGTTTTGACTCTACACACTCCATACATGTTTGACTTTGATAAGAATAGAAAACAATAAATCAAAGCTAGTAGGGGAAACATAACTTTGAGAAAGGTTACCTAATAATCAAATTAGTTCTTTGGAAATTAGTACTTTTTAAATATGGCCGTTGAGTCTGAGGGCTGGAATTTACCTTGGAGGACCTCTCAGCCTGCTTCCTCCACTCTAGAGATTAATAAAATGAAGTTCAGGGAGAGGAAGTGACTTGCACAAGGTCACATGCCTGTGTTGCAGCAGGACCAAGTCTGGAAGCTGCATTTTTGTACTTCGGTTTCAATAATTTAAAAAAAAAGGAAAGAAGGAGGGAGAGGTCTAGGACCTGAGCCAGGGACCACTGCAACAACTGGAGTCTCAACACGAGAGCCTGAGGAACAGACGAGAAGGTAGACATTGGGATATTCTAATCACCAAGAGGAGAAACCGTTTTGAGAAGCAAGGATAACCAGCCTTGTCAAATGCTGCGGATGGGTTACGTTATGTGTGAGCTAAAAATTGATCATTGGATTTAGCAACAGGGAAGTTATTAGTGAGCTCGACAAGAGGTTTTAGTGAAGTGGTGGAGACAAAAGCCCGAATCGAACAGGTCCAAGGGAGAGTTGGAGGAGATGTCCTGAAGAGGGTGAATGTAGACCCTCTCCTGAGGAACCGCGGAGGCAAGAGCGTTCAGGAAGTGTTTGGTTTTCATTTTCTCAATGAGAAAAATTACCACCTTTCTCCCAATGTGTGTATTAAGAGAGATTTTAAGATATTCTTCTGAAATGACCCACCAGGTTTGTGACACTTAAGACCACCACCTTGTGTGTGTGTGTGGGTAGGTTTAGTGTTTCTCTCCCAGGAGTGTTTCCTAGAATGGTGTTTTGTAGAGGGCATGTGTGTATATGTTGTGTGTGTGTGGAGAGGTTGACATTATGTTGAAGGTTGCTTTTGTGTAGTTGTTAAAAATTTGCCTTCATTTCTACTTGCTCAGGGAGTGCATTCACATTGCTATAATTACAAATTTTAAGGAAATAAATGTTAAGCCTATTCTCAACCGAAAGTGTTGAGAAAGCTGGGGGTAATCTCTCCTCATTACCTTTAAGGAAGTTACCAAAATGTTGGAAGAAATGAAAGACATGTACAAGGTCACAAGATGATATGTTGCCAGAGTAACTGGATCTTAGATCTGATTTACCAGCTATATAGAAGGCTTAATCCCTGTGTATTTCAGTTCTGACAGGTATAAGATGGGGATGATATTTGCTCCACCTACTACGTGAGGTTTTCATGAGGATCATGTGAGATGGGAGATAAAAAAGCTTTGTCAACTACAAAGCATTCTATAAATACGATGTCCCAGCGCTAAAGGCAAGTTAGGCTTGAAGGTTTTGTGACAGTATTTGGAATAATAGGGAAAAAATTGGATTACAAAATCTGGATTGAGAATACTTATATAATAATACTGATGGAATCTCCAAGAATTTCCTTTCTGCCTAAGTCAAGCTTTGTTAATAACATCACAGAACCCGTTGTCTTTGGGCCATTGTAAAGGTTTTGTGGTTAAGGGCCACGGCTGAGATGCAAGTAGTCATTCAGTTAATTCCCTAGGATCATCAAAATTACTGAACATCTGACTCTTTTGGTACTTTTAATATAATGTTAGTTTGCTGGCACTGTGTGGAAGAGCTCCTAATGGAAAAATATTCAGGCTATGATGATAAATTTTATGTCAGACTTGGAGAGCAGTTCTGTATTTGGTACTCGAAGTGAAATTATAGTCCTACTTTATTTTTTTAAGAGATTATGTTATGAGGGGTTGAGAAATTAAAAATGGATGTACAAGGTCACTCCCATTAATGATGATGTGAAGAGGATGGGTCAGTAAAAAAGTATAAAATTGGACAGGATTGACAAAAGCAGTCATTTCTGGGTGCTGGAAATAGACTGGGGAGGCAGACAATAAATATGCTGGAACCTTGGGTAATGAGAGTGGGAGTTTGTGGCCTTCTTGCCTGGGCCCCTCTCCCACCTCTTATCTCACTCCGTGAGAACTGCAGTTTTACCAGCTTGTACTTTTTACCAGAAGTGATAGATGCAATTTGGTGGGGGTTGGCAGTAAAAACCCACAGCTTTGCTGGCTGAAAGTGGCATACTCGATTCATAATGGATGGGGAAAACCTACAGCTTTGCTCCTCAATGTTGCAGTCCTGGTTTGGGGCCACCATCCAGAAATTTAACAGGGAGATCCCAGAAATGAGAGAGAGCCATGGAACGGCTGACATCAGCTCTCCACACAGTTGTGGCCAGTTGCTAACTTTGCATGCCTAGGGGATCGATACTCAAGAGAACCCAGCAAAAAGCGAAAGTCCAGGGAGTTCCTTGAGAGCTGGGGACGCTCTGAATGCTTTTACAACCCACATGCAACTTCCTCAGTGGAGGGTGGAAGCCTTACAGGTACAAAGTATTTAAGCACAGCCTCTGCCCAGATCACTATGGCTGACCAGTACCCTCTGCAGATGCAGAGGTAACCCATAGGGAATCAGACCAGAGGACAGAAATATGAATTTTAAAAACTAAGTGGGGGCACCTGGCTGGCACAGTTGATGGAGTGTGTGACTGTTGATCTCAGGGTTGTGAGTTTGAGCCCCAGGTTGGGTGTAGAGATGATTTTAAAAAAATTAAAACTAAGATCACAGGCTGTATTCTTGGAAGAGACCGATTCTACAGTCTAAGTGCAAGCAAATTACTAAAAGAACCATCACCCCTTGGAAAACTGATGTCTATCAGCTGATGAATGGATGACTGAAATGTGGGGTATATTGGGGCGCCTGGGTGGCTCAGTCGTTAAGCGTCTGCCTTCAGCTCAGGTCATGGCTCGGGGTCCTGGGATCGAGCCCCGCATCGGGCTCCCTGCTCCGTGGGAAGCCTGCTTCTCTCTCTCCCACTCCCCCTGCTTGTGTTCCCTCTCTCACTGTCTCTCTCTCTCTCTCTGTCAAATAAATAAAAATCTTAAAAAAAATAAAAATAAAATGTGGGGTATCATACAGTGGAATATATCTGACAGTAAAAAGGAAGGGTGTACTGACACATGCCATAATGTGGATGAATTTTAACATTATGCTAAGTGAAAGAAGAGAGTTCCACTTACATGAAATGTCAATAGACAAATTCATTCGTAATAGCATCAAAAAGACCAAAATACATAGGAATAAATTTAATGAGAGAAGTTCACTAAGAGAAGGATAGCAAGAATACCCAAATAAGGGGCTCCTGGGTGGTTAAGCGACTGCCTTCAGCCCAAGTCATGATCCCGGAATCCGGGGATCGAGTCCCACATCGGGCTCCCGGCTCATCGGGTAGTCTGCTTCTCCCTCTGACCCTCTCCCCTCTCATGCTGTATCTCACTCTCTTTCTCTCAAATAAATAAATAAAATCTTAAAATACCCAAATAAGTAGGAATATCATTATTAGTTGTCTTTCACAGATTTTAGTGACCAGGGATAGCTGTATTTCCCTAGCATATGAACATTGGTCTTATGTTTAATACCCATGTTTATAGTTAATGTGGCAGTTTCCCCCAGATTAATCTGTAGATTCAACAGAGTTGTCAAAATTTCAGAAAGGATTTTTTGAAAAGTATTTATAGAAAAAACAGAGTCTGAAATTCATATGGAAATGCAGAGAATCTAGGATAATCAAAATAACTTTAAAAAAGAAGTTGGGGGACTTACACTTTAAAAAAGAAGTTGGGTTCAAAACTTACTGTAAAGCTACACTAATAAAAACAGCATGGTGTTTGCATGGGAATGGGCATAGAGATCAGTAGAATGGAATATCCAGAAACAGATCCATATCCTGTGTGGTCCACTACTTCCCTTTTTCATTTTTTTTTTAAGATTTAATTATTTATTTGAGAGAGAGAGCCTGAGTGAGTGGGGGAGGGGCAGAGGGAGGGAATCTCCAAGCAGACCCCTTGCTGAGCATGGAGCCGGACGCAGGGCTCAATCTCATGATGTTGCGATCTAACCTGAGCTGAAATCTAGAGTCCAGAAGCTTAGCTGACTGAGCAACCCAGGCGCGCCCTCCCAACTACTTTTCAACAGAGGGGCTAATAGTTCTGCCACATTTGGATACCCATGTGAACGAAAATTGCCCTGGTCTTTACCTTACAGCATACGCAGAAATGAACTTAAGGTGCATCATAGGAAATGTAAAGAAGAAAACATAGCAGAAAGTTTTCGTGTCTTGGGTTAGATAAAGACTTAGTAAATAAGATGTAAAAAGCATGAAGTGTATAAAAGAAAAAAGGATAAACTGGACTTCATAAAAATTAAAGTTTTGCTTTTCAGAAGACACCACTGTTAAAATGAAAAGTCAAACCACAAACTGAGAGAAAATATTTACAAAACAGTTGTCTGATAAAGGATTTCTATCTTGAAAATACATAAAGAACTTTCTTAAAACTCAATAATAAGCTTAATTAATAACTTAATCATAACTTAATCATAATTTGATCATAATTTGATCATAATTTTGACATGTGCAAAAGATTTGGATATATATTTCACCAGAGAAGGTACATGAATGGTAAATGCACACATGAAAAAATTTTCAACACCATTAATCATTAGGGAAATGCAAATTAGACCCATAATAAGGTATTGCTATACACCCACTCTAATGGCTAAAATTAAAAAGGCTGACAATCCATGTGTTGGCAAGGAATTAAAAAAAAACCCAGGAAGCTCACACATTGCTGCTAGGAATATAAAATGGTACAGCCATTGTTGGAAAACAGTTGTTAAAAAGTTCAGCAGGTCCATCCCCAGCTAGGCCTTCAGAAGTAACAGCGTATATCTAGACAAAAACTTATATACAGCGTTCATAACAGCTTTATCTGTGATTGTCAAAAACTGGAAATTGTGTGTAAAAGTCCATCAGCAGGTGAATGGATAAGCAAATTGGCAACCATATGATGGAATGCTCCTCAGTAATGAAAAGGAATGGACTCTTGATCTATACAAACAGCATGTATGAATCTCAAAGTAATTATTCTGCATGAAAAAAGCTGGCATTCCCCCCCCCCCAAGTACCAATACTTTTTGATTCCATTTAGGTGAAATTCTACAAAATGCAAACTAATTGATCATGATAGAGCAGATCATTGGTTGTGGATCATTGGATGGCTTAGGGGAGGAGAGAGAAAAGAATTCTAAAGGGAGGGGCACAATGAAACATCGGGGGTGATTACAGATTCATTATCTTGATTAGGTGCAGTATTTTCATGGGTGTATACATACGTCAAAATTCATCAAATTATATATTTCAAATATGTGCAGTTTATTGTATGAATTCTACACCAATAAGGCTATAAAAATTGTGCCCATTTGTGGGCGCCTGGGTGGCTCAGTTGGTTAAGCGACTGCCTTCGGCTCGGGTCATGATCCTAGAGTCCCAGGATTGAGTCCCACATCGGGCTCCCTGCTCAGCAGGGAGTCTGCTTCTCCCTCCGACCCTCTTCCCTCTCGTGCTCTCTATCTCTCATTCTCTCTCTCAAATAAATAAATAAAATCTTAAAAAAAATTGTGCCCATTCAAAAACCAAATGTTCATAGCAGCATTATTTGTAATAGACAAAAACTGGAAACAATCCAGTTCATCAGCTGGTGAACAGATAAGCAAAATGTGTTGTGTTCATACAGTGGAGTTTTATTTAGCCATGAAAAAGAGAGAAGCACTAATTCATGCTACTGATACATGCTACAACATGGGTAGACCTCACAAATGTTATGCCAAGTGAAAGAAACCAGAAACAAAGGACTGTATATTGTATGATACCATTTAGATGAAAATTTTAGGAAAGGCAAAGCATTAGGTCAGATTAGCGGTTGCCTAGGGCCAGAGGTGGGAGCAGAGACTGGCCGTAAAAAGTACAAGGGAACTGTTGGGGGTGATGGAACCATTCTTTGTGATAGTTGTGCAGCTGTAGGAATTACCAAAGCATATCTAATTGGACACTTAAAATGGATGACTTCCATGGCATGTAGATTATACCTCAATAAAGCCATTAAAAAGTGAGTAGCCACTCAAAATTTTAAATTCTCTTCAAGATGACCATTCAAGAAATTGGACTAGGTGACTGATTTCATTGTAATATATTGCTTTAGAATACTTTGATGAGACCTATTAAATTCACGTTCTATGTCAAGTGCTCTTTGGATTCTAATTGTAAAACAAATCATTATTAGTTGTCTTTCACAAAATTTAGTGACCAGTAACAGCTGTATTTCCCTAGCATGTGAACATTGGTTTTATGTTTAATAACTGTTATCACCCACCTCCCCCACTGGAAGAAATGGTAGTTTCTTAGATTAATATTCTATCTGTGTAAAGTAGTTCAAATGTGTGGAGGTAGGTTATCAGGAAGAAAACTGATGACAGCCTAACACCGTTGCATGTTTTAGATACGGAAAGGCACACCCTTCTAGGTGTCGGGTGTCCACCCGCTTGTCCCCAGCCCCATGTATGTGGAGATAATCAGGTACTCTGGGCAAAGGATCTCTCGGGTGTGGGGATGGGGATATAGATTTGCAACCAAGAGAAGTCCTTCCAGAGCACTTTTCTGGCTGGGCCTGGCCATGTTCTGCACCAGACTAGGGGTCAGGATCTCCGGGGCTAGTGCCTTCATGCCTTCACCTCCTGCATGTCTTCACATATAGAACAGAAAATTGAGTTTTACTTCTTTAGGTCAAGGTGCATCTCTTTCTGGTAGAAAGTTGCCGAATTTTGATGAAAAATCAACAACCCTGGAATGTTTTGCCCATAATTCTGCCTCATGCTATGCAAATTGAAAAATTTATTTTGGAAACAGCCAGTGCTTTGACTGAAAGTCATTAATTCATTTTACCAAATAAAGTACCAGCTATTTAACCAAATTCTACTTTTCCTCCTTTTCCCTCCCCCCAAGTAAACCTTTTATTCAACAAAGATTTATGGGACACTCGTATTAGTCAGGCACTCTGAAGATCAGATATACCTGCAGAGATAACAGAAGTATGGGGGTGGGGGAGGCTGATACCTAACCTGCCTCAGTAGGGATGAGGGGCATTTAGAGAGAGGGGCTGGGAAGGCTCTGGAGAAGCAGATGTGGAGAGCTGAGTTTTGAAGGGTAAATAGGACTTGCCTATTATCCAGGTTGGGTAGGGGGGAAGTTTGCTGGAGACTTGAACACGTGGCCTTGGCTTTAAAGAAGAGAGAAGAGTGAAGAGATTTAGTGACTGGGGGTGACCTGACTTTTGACTTTGTGACTAGCGGAATTTGAAGGATACGGGAGAAAAAAGGAGTCAGGGATTGGTTCAGCTTTTGACATCAGGTGGTATCATTCCTTCAGGTGGGAATGCAAGACCCCTAGGGGTTGTATTTATTTTGCTTGTTGATTTGGGAAAACAAGAATTCACTTTGGAGGTTTTGTCAGAGGAATGCAGCTATTCGCACATACTTGATTGGATGATGCTCTGACCCATTGTCCAACTTTGGCAGGATACACATGGAGGATTAGGGAGGAAAGTGAAAACTGACGTGGTCTTGGCCGCCTGTGTGTGTGTCACGGGCTATAGTCGCTATAGTCTCTCTCATGTTTAGATGAACCATTCTCGAAAACAGGGTAATTACAGAGTGCACAAATCCTTGCCCATTAAAACCCATCACATTTAAAAATTTAGTTGTTCCTCTCATCTCTGTATTTTTGTCATTTATAAGGTATACTCTTTGTACTTCTTTCATATAAAGAAGATGAAAACGGGTAAATTTTAGAAAAGACTGCTCAATCCTTTATGTGTGTCGGCGCATTTTAACTTTTAAAACAACCTTGTAAAGGAGGTACTTGTAATCATATTAATTCATGTTAAAAATTCATAGTAAAGGGATTTAGAAATCAGGTTTAAATTTTTTTTGACACGTCATTAACACAAAATATAAATTCTTATTCATATCCATTGACTTTAGCATGTAAACAAGGATGACAGTTTATTATTTTAGAAATTCTATTTATTTCTGCCTTGTCCTCCTTTTGAAAGTAGATTCATGATACACAAAACAATACCTTATTTTATACCGTTCGAGAAGATTGAAGAATAATTTGGAAAATAACTCCTTTCTTATGAAAAATTTTGCCCATTATTAACTTTTCTGTTTTTTTTTAAATGATCACGAATATACATTAAACCGAAGATACTCTGTAAACAGTTGGTTTGAAACCACATCAGAATAGAAGTTAAAATTAGGTTCTACCTATTACTTTACACTTATCTTTAAGTAATATGTGGTCAGATCCTGCTTTAAATGTATTATTTGTTGAAATACCTTGAGGGAGTAAGTTGCTGTACCTCAGGCTGTTCACTTGTCTGTAAGATGAGGGCAATGAAATTCCGTCTCCAATGATAAAAAAATAATTTCTTGGACTTAAGTGCCCGTGTACACAGGCAGTTCCTTTATGTACCACAAGAGGGAGTTCCTGTGTTGTCTCTAGCTTGAGCCGAGCTCTGAATGCCTTTCTAAAATGTGGTTGAAAGTTTGGAATGAGTGGATTGCTGGGAAAATGTGAAACGCAGAGATTGTTTTGACAGTGTCACGGGAAGGAGGTACTCAAAACACAGCGATGAAAAGGAAGGGATTGAATTTTAAGATATGAAAGCTTTTGCTGACATACATCATTACAGATTTCCATTCCCAGTCAACGACCCTTCTTCTTTGCCTGTATCTGAGAATTTTGATTTACTTATTTTGTTTTCCTCCTTTGCAACTGTGTCTGTAAATCTTTTGTATCAGTCAAATAAAGACCTGAAGTTTAGTTTCTTGGTAGCGGTCCTGAACAGTTAATATTGGCTAAAGATAAATTGGATTGCTTGTGCTCAATGTCTTGGATATGTACAAAATCTGTTGGCCTTCAACTAGTAAATTGGAAAAATTTGAAGTTTTTCATGCTGCTGTTCTCCTTCCATACACTTTTTTTTCTTTGTGTTTATGCTTCTGAATTTTTTATGTGATGTTTTGCTGTCATACATAGCTCAGAAGGTTGGGTGTGGACAAGGAAAAACATTGTTCTGTGGATGAACCCTAGGGACATGGAAGTAATTATATCATACAGTGAAATTTAAAAATTTGAAACCCAGATCAAAGCCAAACAGAAAGAGTGAAGTTGGCAATTGTGGAATTATTCCACTAAATTTAGGGCAGTATTCAATTTTATCTCAACTGTGAATATTTCATGTGAATGTTGTTTTTTTATTTAAATTATCCCTTTATAATAAAGGCAGTCCCTTTTTTAAAAGTCAGGAGCACATCATTTTTTATGTAATGGTAATTATACTGTTAATGCTTTTGTATTGGAAAATGTTCTGAATTTAGAAAAACAAAAATCCTAGGCATCTCTTTATACTGAACCCTACTTTTAGAATTCTCTGAGGGTTGTTTCTAGTAATAAATTTGTCCCAAGTTTGGGGTCAGACTGTCCTGGTTCAAGTTACGGCACCATTGTGTTTGAAACTTGACAGAAGCAGAATTATTCCTATGATTTCATTTTTACTTGCTTGAAATCTGGTAATTTCTTGAGCAGGAGAAACAAGTGGAGTTATTGTAGAAGGTAGGCACCATTTTTTCTGTAGAGCTGCCAATTTAATAGGATGGTTGCTGGGACACTTTAAGGAGTTAAAAACTTGTAAGTACTTTTGAGATTGCAACATCCCCGAAAGAAAGAATATAAAAGAAGAAAAGGACCCTGTGGCTCTATTTTCTTTGCTTCCACTGCAAGATGTGTTCTTGTTTCAAAATGTGGGCACGCCCATGGTAGTCTCTTGTTCTTATGAATGTCATCCGTCTTGTTTTGGGAAAAAGAAGGTAGAGAATAATTGATATACAGGAGCAAAGCTGTTCCTTTTCTTTTAAAGTTACTTTTAAAAAATATAGAATATTTCAGGCGTATAAAGAAAGCATAAGGAATACTAAAGAATTAAAGTGTTATGTGGTTATTAAAACATCATGTGCATTCTTCCACAAGCCTGACCCTCTCTCTGCCAGGTGTCATATCCTGAATTTGGTGTTTCTCCTTCTCACGCATGTTTTTCACTTTACTAAATACAGATGTATTCCAAAACATAAGTAGAATTGCAGTCCATGTTTTTTATCCTCTTAACCAATTTCGGGATATACAGTACATTATTGTTCACGGTAAGCACAATGTGGTACAGTGTGTCTCTGGAAATTTTCATCTAACACCCCTGAAACTTTATACCCTCTGAACAGCGGCTCCTCATTTCCCCTAATAACCGTCATTCTCCTTTGAGCTTTTATGAGTTTGACTATTTGGGATACTTCATATCAATGGAAATCGTGCAGTATTCGTCCCTCTGTGACGGGCTTCTTTTACTCAGCATAATGTCCTCAGGGTCTTCCCAGTCATACGGCAGGATTTCCTCCTTTTTTTTTAAAGGCTAGTTAATATTCCATTGTATGTATGTATCACATTTTCTTTATTCATTCATCTCTTGATGGACATTTAGATTGTTTCCACCTCTCTGATACTGTGAATCATGCTGCAATAAACACGGAAGTGCATGTATCTCTTTGAAATCATGATATATCCTGTGTTTTAGATAAAATATCCAGAGGTGGAATTGCTGGATCATACGGTAGTTCTGTTTTTAATATTTTAAGGAACCTCCCTACTATTTGCCATAGTAGCTGAACCATTTTAATTCCCAGCAGTGCACAGGGGTTCCTGTTTTTTCACATCTTCACCAATGCTTATTTTTTTTCTTTTTAAAAAAGATTTCATTTTATTTTTTATTCTTTTAAAGTAATCTCTCCACCCAGCATGGAACTTGAACTCACAACCCCGAGATAAGAGTCACATGCTCCACTGATTGAGCCACCCGGCTGCCCCTGTGGGTTTGCCTGCCTGCCTTCCTTCCTTCCTTCCTTCCTTTCTCTCTTTCTTTCTTCTTCTCTCTCTCTTTTTTTTTTGATAATAGCCATTTTAACAGGTGTGAGGTGATACCCCATTGTGGTTTAATTTGCATTTCCCTGATGATTAGTGATGCTGAACATCTTTCTACAATACCTGTTGGCCATTTGTATGTCTTCTTTGGAGAAATGCCTGTCCATGTCCTTTGCCCATTTTTAATAGCATTTATCTATCTATCTATCTATCTATCTATCTATCTATCTATCTATATTTGTTGTTGAGTTGTAGAGGTCCTTATATACTATGGATATTAACTTCTTACCCCATATGTGGTTTGTACATATTTTCTCCCATTCTGTGGGTTTCCTTTTCACTTTGTGGATTGTGTCCCTTGCTGTGTAAAATCTTTTTAGTTTGATGTCCCACTTGTCTGTTTTTGCTTTTGTTGCAATACCAATGTCATGAGGTTTTTCCCTATTTGGGAGTGGGCGCTAGAACCATTTAAATATAATTATGCCTATCTGACATATCCAGGAAGAAAAGGTTTACGCATATATAAGTTTTCCAGTTAACATCTGTAAGCATACATGACCGTGATCTCAATTTATAAATTCATCAGGGTCAGAGCAATTGACCAATGGCTCTTTACTGCTAGGCTTAGCCGCAATGAATGACAGATGCATTAGTGTCCTCTTGTTTGTCTTCCTTCACTCTCCTTGTCCAGAGACATTTTGTTGCAGTTTCAGTGCAGCTCACCTCCAGCCAAAGGTAATCTTTTTAGATAAGTACTCAGTTGCTCTGAATTTTGCTTATAATTAAACCTATTCAATCACAGAAGAATGCCTGCAGACGTGGAGTTCAAGGTTGCATTCAGTAACAAGAGATCACAGTTTTCAAGTCTAGCACAGATTAAAAACCAAAGATGTAGCGTTTCTCTCAGACACGCACTCATTATCTCTTAAACTGCATACGGACTCCATTAGAACATAATTTTTAATTTTTTCCCAAAGATTTTATTTATTTATTTGACAGAGACACAGCGAGAGAGGGAGCACAAGCAGGGGGAGTGGGAGAGGGCGAAGCAGGCTTCCCGCTGAGCAGGGAGCCCAGTGTGGGGCTCGATCCCAGGACCCTGGGATCATGACCTGAGCCCAAGGCAGACACTTAACTACGGAGCCACCCAGGCGCCCCAGAACATAATTTTTTAAACAGTGCATCTAGTACAATCAGTCACCCAGTTCACACAACCTTGAGAAGTTTTTCATTGCCAGCTACCAGTTGGTCATGAAACATGAGTGAGCTTGAGGCCCTGCTACTCCTTTCCCTCACGGTTTAGTATGGGGGTGTTGGGTAGCACATGGCTGGAATGCTTTTGATCATTTTGCAAATCAGGAAAGCCAATGACCTAAAACTGTGCCAGGACCTTGAGTAGACTGGTTCGTCCATTTCAGGCTGCTGGTTGGCAGGCCCCTCTAAGGCCTTTCATTCTGACTATTGTGACTCCTGGAACATTGGTCAGAAGATGAGTCTGAGCATCGTCCCGTCTAACTCTGTGAACCAATGTCTGGCTAAAACTGGAATGTCCAGCCCAGTATTTTTAAAAATCACCCACAAAAAAGAGATTCTACAGGTCTTCACAAAACCTGGAATTTCCATGAGGATGCCTAATCTTTAGAATCCAAGCAGTCAGCATTGAAGTTAAGCTTCCAGGAAGCAGTTTGGTCCTTATAATCCAAACAACCAGTGGTTGAATTAAAATACAAGCTTGAAACTCCACATCCCTGGGCAGAAAGAGAAGCTAGGGACTGGCTGAGGTGGTTGGTGACTGCATTGGTACCCATGGGGCTGAGTGTCCCTGGTCCAGGACATTGGTGATGCATAGGGGTCAAATAAGATCCACAGTCCATGCCCCCAAAGTAGGACACCGAGCAGCATATCCTTGATTGTACCTGAAGCCTTGAGAATGGGTCACATGGTAGGGCCTCTGTATGCAGGAAGAGGAGGCGGACAAGGGATCTGACAGTGGGGAGACAGAATTTGGGATCCAGATAGACATAGGAGCCCTGCTGCCAGAAATGGCTGGGACTGAGGTGCTGGGGGGTGAGTTAATTGGCCACTGGTTCCACTCTGTGAACTCACTTCCTGAGCTGGAGAGGTCTTCTTTTTGGCAGGTCTGACTTTGTTTTGACCTCCATTCTGTTGTTGTTGCTGCTTGATGGTGGCATTTAGCTCTTTGATTCTTAAACCATACCTGTGCCCTGGACCCCTGGGGTGAGTTGGTTTTTCAGCACCATCTCTTCTGCATGATGTCTGGGGACCAGGTCTTAGCAAACAGTTCTTCAAGCACGTCTAGCTGCACCTGGGGGAACATTGTCCTCTCCCGACACTATTTGGGGGGAGGTGGGTGGTGCCCCTGAGGAGCAGCCCCAAGTGGTCAGACTCAGCCCATTGACTGTGTGAGGCAGTTGTTTAAGATGAGCCATCATAATAAGGTTGCTGTGAGGTATACTGTTGGCCCAGATCAGGGGTACCCAGCTGGAAGGTCACGTTTCTCCTGGGGTGGACAGGCTCCGGGGCCTTGGTGGGTGGATTTGGAGTGCAGGAACTAAGGGCAGGACCAACAGACAGGTGCTGTTTCTCAGCCTCCTCTTCCAGGTCTTCTTCTAGGAGTCGTCCAGCTTTAGGCCTTAGGTTTGTCTCTCATCCATTTTGAGTAGACTTTTGTGTGTGGTGTAAGATAAAGGTCCAATTTCGTTCTTTTGCAAGAGGAGATCCAGTTTTCCCAAGGTTATTTATTGACGACATTGTCCTTCCCCTTTTGTGTCCTTTCCCTCCTGGCACCCTTACTGAAGATCAGTTGACCGTAAATGTGTGGGTGTACTTCTGGGCTCTCTCTTCGGTTCCCTTGGTGTATGTGTGTGTCTTAATGCCAGCACCAGTTTGAAAAGAATTGGCTTTACTACTTTAAATATTTGGTAGAATTCACCAGTGAAGCTGTTGGTCTTGTGCTTTTCTTTGTTGGGAAGCTTTGGATTACTGATTCAACCTCCTTACGAGATACAGAGCTGTTCACATTTTCTATTTCTTCTTAATTCAGGCTTGGTGTAGGTTGTGTATTTCTAGGATTTTTCCCATTTCTTCTAGGTTGTCCAATTTGTTGTATAGTTCACAGTAGTCTTTTATGATCCTTTTTATTTCTGTGGCATCAGTAATGTCTCTTATTTCTGATTTTATTTGTTTGAGCGTTCTTTTTTTTCTTAGTCTAGCTAAAGGCTTGTCATTTTTGTTGTTCTTTTCAAAAAACCAACTCTTAGTTGTACTTTTTCCTCTTTGTCTACTCTGTTTTGTTTATTTATGCTCTAATCTTGTTTCCTTCTTCCTGCTAACTTTGGGCTTAGTTTGCTTTTTCTGGTTCCTTGAGGTATAAAGTTAGTTTATTTATTTGGGATCTTACCTCTTAATGTGGGTGTTCATCACTATGAACTTTCCTCTGAGGAAGGATTTCTTCTGTTGCATCCCATAAGTTTTAATATGTTGTGTTTTTATTTTTGTTTTTTCTCAAGATATTTTCTAATTTCCCTTTTCATTTCATCTATGATCCATTGGTTGTCCAAGAGCATTTTATTTTAATTTTCACATGCTTGTGAATTTTCTAGTCTTCCTTCTGCTTTTGATTTCTGGTTTCATTCCACTGTGGTCAGAAAATATACTTGGTATGTTTTCCGTCTTCCTAAATTTATGTGGTACATGTTTTCAAACAAGATATAAATTGTATCTGTTGAAAGCAAGTAGAGTTCCAAGGAAAGCAGACTCTGTAGAAGGAGATTAACATGCAGGAAGTTTACTAAGGAAATTTTAGGATTAACACCCGTGAAAGAGACCAAAGCAGGAATGGGTGGAGAGAGAGAGACTGGGTGGCAGTGCAGTCACAAGGAAGGCCTCAGCGGATCCTGAGGGGAGCACGGGAGGAGGGATCGCCCTTTAGAATTGTCGCAGGTTGGGGCAAGGGGCCACGCATGGAGCAGTGATTGGAATGCAGGCTGCCCCTCACTTGGGTGAGGTGACCCTGTTCAGCTGAGAGCGGTCAGCCTGCAGCACTCCCAGTAGCTGGGGGAGGGAACTTGGCAGCGCTGAAAGGAGGCCTCTCGGCACCAAGATCTCAGCGTTGACTACAGTGCATGTTGTATGTACTGGACTTGCCTTTTTGGCCCAATGTTAGGTTTTTGAGATTTATTCATATTAATGTCTGTAGTTGTAGTCGCTTATTTTAATTGTCTTATAGTATTCACTTTTATAAATACCTCACAATTTTTTTTTAGAGATTTATTTATTTATTTGAGAAAGAGAGAGAGAGTGCATGGGCATGAGTTGGGGGAGGGAGAGGGAGAGGGAGAGAGATAATCTCAGGCAGACTCCCCACTGAGCCCAACGTGGGGCTCGATCTCATGACTCTGAGATCATGAAACCAAGAGTTGGATGCTCAACTGACTGAGCCACCCAGGTGTGCCCCTAAATACCTCACAATTTTTAAACACATTTCCCTACTGACAGATGTTGAAGTGTTGTAATTTTTCACTATTGAAAAAATGTGGCTATGAACATTATCTCCTTAGTGAATGCACTTAGTGGGTTATATAGCCAGAAAATTCCTGGGTCTTAAGATACGGACAACTTCAAATTTAGTAACTACAGTATAATGAAATTGCTCTCTCCAGTGGTTGTACCTTGCTTTATACCCTCAAAACACTTGTCATTGTCAGACTGATTCTGCCAGTTTCATGGGTATGAAATGGTATCTTGTCGTGGTTTTAGTTAGAATTTTGTTGAATTCTGGTGAGATTGAGAATTTATGTGTTTTTTAGCCCCTTGAGTTTCTACTATGAAGTGTGTATTCCAGTTATGTGCCCATTTTCCTATTGTTTTTTTTTTTTAAGTTAATTTGTAAGCAAGATTTATATATTTTTCTTACTCATTCTTTGTTGTTTATATGTGTACAAATATCTTCTCCTGGTTTGGGGCTTGATTGTTCACTTTTAAAATAAAATCTTTTGCTGAATAGGAGTTTCCCTTTAACGCAGTCACATTTAATCAGGCCTTCTTGTGCAGCATTGTGTCTTTGTGTCTTCTTTTTAAAATTCTTTCTTAGGCTAGGTCATGTAAAAATATTCTCTGTTTTCTACTGAAAGTTTTAAAGTTTTGCTTTGCACAGTCTCACCTACAGTCCATCTAAAATGGAGTTGTGTGTGTGTTGTGAAGCATAGAAACCTCATTTTACTTTTCTCAGGACAGCCAGTTTTCCTCTCAGCCCTTACTAATGGGTGCATCCTTGCCGCATGGTGATGCAGCGCCATCCTGTCGTATGGTTTCCATCGATGAAGATCTTCTGGGGACTCTTTTTTTCCTTGGTCCACTTCTTTTTTTCCTGCTCCAATTTCACACTGTGAAATTTTCTTTATTTCTTGGTGGTGTCTCGTCTCGTAGAGCACATCCTCCCTTCTTGCTCTTCTTTAAATTGTCCCTACTTGTCTTCCGCTCTCCCATCTGCATTTTAGAGTTCCGTTCCATGAAAAACCTTCCTTTGATTGAGTTCATGCACTGAATTTATAGATTAATTTGAGGAGAATTGACATCTTTATCGAACACTAAATACTTCCTGTCGATGTCTTATTTAATATCTGTATGTAGGTCTTTCTTACTGTACACAAAATTTTTATAACTTACCTTTCTACTAAATACTGACACTTTCTTTTTTTTTATTATAAGATTTTTTATTTATTTATTCATGAGAGACACAGAGAGAGAGAGAGAGGCAGAGGGAGAAGCAGGCTCCCAAGGAGCAGGGAGCCTGATGCGGGACTCGATCCCAGGACCCTGGGATCATGACCTGAGCCGAAGGCAGACGCTTAACCATCTGAGCCACCCAGGCGCCCAAAACTGACACTTTCATGTTAATAAATAAATATCTTCACTAACAATTTAATGACTACATAACAATCCATTCCTTGGCTAGACAGTCATTTATTTAACGGTGCCCCTATTGACATTTAGATGAACATATTTCACAGTGATTATTCTGGAACTCATCTTTCCCATCACAAAATCATATATATGCAGCCATGTTTTATTCTCATAATGCTAGGATATTCTGTATAATTACATAGTTATCTGAGATGTATTCAGGTGTAAGACATGAGAAAGATATCTAACTTATTTTCTCCCCATGTGGTTAACCAGTTTTTGCGTACTTTGTCCTTTTGGTTTGACTGACCTAACCTGTTTTGTTTCACCATCCAGCAACCATCAACAGTGCACTCGATAAATGTTTGAATAAGTGAACCAATTTTTAATATTTGTTTTATTTTCATATGTGTTATTCTTTTCCACTGATCTGTCAATTCTAAGCCTGTACCACACAATTTGAATTATTAGAGCTGGTAGAACAGGACCCCCCCCCCATCCTCCTCCTCCTCATCATTGTTATTGCTGTTTTTCAGATTTTCCTGGGTGATTTCTGCAGTATTTTTCTTTCACATGAACTTTAAGATTTTTTGTTAAGATTTTATTTATTTAGGGGCGTCTGGGTAGCTCAGTTGTTAAACGTCTGCCTTCGGCTCAGGTTATGATCCCAGGGTCCTGGGATTGAGCCTCACATCAGGCTCCCTCCTAAGTGGGGAGCCTGCTTCTCCCTCTCCCACTTCCCCTGCTTGTGTTCTCTCTCTCGCTGTGTCTCTCTCTGTCAAATAAATAAAATCTTAAAAAAAAAGATTTTATTTATTTGAGAGAGAGAGAGAGAGGTTGTGTGCACATGCACAGGGGGAAGGGCATAGGGAGAGGGAGAATCTCCAGCAGACTTCCTGCTGAGCACAGGGTGCCCATCATGGGGCTCGATCCCACTGCCCTGAGATCATGACCTGAGCTGAAATCAAGTGTCAGACGCTTAACCCAGTGAACCACCCAGGCACCCCCACATGAACTTTAAATAATTGGTCCCTGTTCCTTTAAAACTCTTAAGATTTTGATTGACAGTATATTAGTTTTCTGAAAAATTTAAAGGCATTTATATTTAAATTTTCTGGTCTAATAAGTACTGCATATTCATCTAGTTTGCAAATTCTAGAACTTTTTGGTTAGAGAAGATAAATCCCCATATTTCTTTTTCGATTAAAATTCAGGGCAATTAGAGAAATTCATTGCAGCAAACAGAATCATGCCACATGTTTATTCTGTAAAGAAAATGTTTTTCTATATTGAGCAGCACTTGGAAGGCTTTGCCTCCTCCTTACAAGACATGGTTCACATAGTACCACATGTTCCCTGTCCAGACAGATTCTTGAAAATAGATAATAATTTATGTGCTATTTGGTCAAAGAAGTGTTTTTTTTTAAAATATGGCTCACTTTCTCCCACAGATCCTTAAAAGGAATTCTGTACCCTTACTTCTCTGATTTACCTTTTTTTATGGTAAGGAAATAGGATGCAAAGCTTGTCGGGCAGGATGGACGTCTGCATAACTCTTTTTCACACCTGCTTGGATTCTGGCAGTGGTATTTGCTAAATGAAGGATGAAGGCTGGTTTGTCATGTGTTTTCACAGAGCACTGATGGCTCTGGGCCAACCCATTTAGCCTTTGTCTTTTTTCTTGCATAAAACTGCCTCTTTTTCACTTCACATGGGGGTGTTAGGCACTCCAGAGATGTTTGTTCTTGTCGCATGCACACCATCTGTGATCTCCCGGCATCTTAGACAGGTTCCCAGATTGGCTGAAGTGATGGTCAGTGTACAGGATGCTCAGGATCCTGGCCAGTGCGGCAGCACACACCTGGAGTATCCTACATCGGGGCTGTGGACTCAGTTATTGAAATGTTTAAATAAACTCTTGATTTAGAATGATCTTAGATTTGAAGCAACATTACAAAGCTAGGACAGGGAGTTCCCATAGGTGCCTCACCCAGTTACCCCAGTTGCTGACTCTTATATTATCGTGCTGCATTTGGCACAATTCAGGAACAAGGAATTGGTACATTACTATTAACTAAAACCCACACTTTATTCTGATTTCACTAGTTTTTCCCTAATGTCTTTTTCCTGTTCTAGGATCCACCCAGGATATCACATTACATTTTGTTGTCAGGTCTCCTTAATTTCTTCTGGTCCATGACAGTTTCTCAGACTTCCCTTGTTGTTGATGACACTGTCAGTTTGGGGAATACTGGTCTGATATTTTGTGGGATGTCCCGCAGTCTGGGTTTTTCTCATGTTTTTCCTGATTACATGGGGGTTCATGGGTTTTTGAGAGGAAAACCACAAAAGTGAAGTGCTATTCCTACCACATTGTATGAAGGGAACATGCCATCATCATGACTTACCCCTCATGACGTTGACCTTGATCCCTTGGCCAGAGTAGTGTTGGCAGGTTTCTCCCTATAAATTTATTCCCCACCCGCTTCATACTCTGCTCTTTGGAAGCAAATCCCTAAGCACAGTGTAGACTCAATTTAAGAGTTTTGTTAATTGTCTCATCCGTCTGCACTGTGTTATGTTTAAACCACACCTGTTACTTTTTTGTATTCCACATGCTTAGATTTTTGTGTTGAAAGCCCGAAGAAAAAATAAAAGTTGCCTAGGCTTAAGAAGGATTTGAAGTAGTTAGTAGCTGTGCTGAATCTTTATTCCATTCCTCTTATGTTTGGTTTATTGGTTTTATTTAAAAATCTATACCCCGGCACTCTTGGCTGGCTCAGTTGGTGGCGCACGAGACTCTTCATCTCTTGTCGTGAGTTCAAGCCCCACACTGGGCTTAGAGCTTTACTTAAAAAAATGTTTTTGTTTTTTTTTTTTAAATCTGTATGCCCTGTACACTACACCCTTGAACCACACAGGCTGTTCTGCTCAGATGGCTGTACAGCTTGTCCTTCATATTTCTAGCCCAAGGGTAGCCTCATTCCTCTCTGGCTGTTTGGGGGGAAGAGTTCAGCATAAGAACATGTTTATATCCGTATTGAAGCTTATGTAGTAAACACCACAGTGCATTTATTCTACTTAATGTGATGGAAATCTTTTCTCTGTATAAAATGATGTTAAAGATTTATGAGTTTTAATGCTCTCGGACACCTGTTCTGATACCATAGTAGGCTAGCCTACCACACTTCTCTGTCACCTGGAGAGCTGCTAAACCTCAGGAGTTCAGATTACAGATCGCTTGTGGGGTGAATTTCTCAGTGACTTTGATTTTTTTTTTTTTTGTCTGATTACTCCTTTTGCACTCAACTCAAATGACTTTATTTACATTTTCACTTCAAGTCATTTTCTAAATAAGAATTTAAAAAGAAAAAAAATATAAAAAGAATAATGTATCACTGATTTAGCATCGAACAGGAATGTTCTTGAAATGGTCTATAAATTAGGTTTTTGTTCATGGAGTCCACATTTTATGTGCTCTTAGGGAACTTCTTTACTGTTTCAGAGAATCTTGTCAGAAATTTGTGGTGTCCCAAAATGATCAATTCTGCATATCCACATCTGCAGACACTTAATTTCATAGAGAGGTGTGAATGTTTCATTGAGCAGGACAGGTTAGAGTGTGTTTTCAGAACAGTAAAACTTCGTGTTCCTTCTTATTGTGAGTTTATCTAAGAAATCGTTTTGAGTATGTTAGAGTATTTGGTCTTTAAGTCAGTCTTGGAGTTCAGTGCTAGGGGGAGAAGTTAAAAAAATACATTTTAATAGTTTTTGCTCACTTGAGGACCATTTGGTATGACAGCTCAGAAACAGAGTAACGTTTTGAATCAACCACACGGGAAATCCTTTCCCTGGCCCCTCAAGACTACTTTCAGTCTGTCAAAAGATTCTTAAATTCATGTGGGGGATTCCCACGTGTTCTATTATAAGCCTCCTTTAAGGTTTTTATATATGTGTAGAAGGTAGAATAGTATTGCATATGTTTTATGTCTCAGTGGTGCAAGGACTGTTCAGCGTACCGTCCCTGTGTTTTAATATTACTCATTCTTTTTTCTAAGTACGGATGTGCAAGAGTGAGAAAGGCTGAGCATTATAAAGTGAAATACAAAGAATTAATTTGTTCTCAGGTCAGTTAAAGATCTATTACATGTAAAATCTTTGGGTATATACTGGCTCTTTTCTTTCGTAGCGAGTAAAGAGAACTCCACAGAGCTTTGGACACAGGAGCTCCTTCCCAGCCTTCCCCCGAACTAACCGAGGCCTCTCTGGTTAGCTGCAGGCCCTCCTGTCCTTTGTGCTGAGAGTCAGGCATATTTCCACTGCTCAGATCTAGCAAGTATGCTTCCTGCAGTTACCATTTGGGTCAGTTTCTAAGGCCTTGAAGTGATCTTCAGAAAGACGATAAGTATTGAGCCATTTTTGGGCGAATATACGGGATGAAGGGTCACGACATCTCCTGTGTCATTGGTCTGTTGTGAGAAAGGCAGGCAGGAAAAGTCTGTGTGGACCACCTGTCCTGGGCTTGTACTTTCCTGACTTGCGTGAGGGGGTACAGTGGCTTTTGTAGGGACACCCCCTGTCCGTTCAGTCACCCTGACCGCCTGGGAACAGGTGAAAACCCCCAGCAGTGGACAGGAGCCTGGCATCCACCCTACGGCTCTATAAGCCCACTTGGAAGGTTTAGTACTGAGTGCAGATTTTCCTGCCGGAGAGAAAGACTCACATCTGTACACAGAAAGCAGCCCCGGGACGAGATCTGCTCTGTCCTAAAGCCCCTGCCCAGGACTCAGTGGGTTTGTTCTCAGGGAGAGCGCTCCAGAGGTCAGAAAGATCAGGGGGAGTGGGTGAGGAACAGAGACTCCCCTTCCCTTCAGGCATTGGGAAGGTCCTCCCACCCCTATTCGAAAGCCAACAAAATGTAAAAGAGATTTCCTCCTGAATTATCCTGATTCCTCCTGAGGCCTTTACATCCCCAACACTTACCTAACATGTTTCCGTAGAAAACTAACTTTTTATGTTCTTGTGCCAAGAAGTTCAGATCTATAAGGCTGCTTTGAAATTGTTATCCATCCTTAATTTCCCCCTTTTAAATTTTCCTTCTCCCCTAAAATCCCGTGTCTTTCCTGTAATTGCGAAAATTTGGGAGATTTTCCATTTAAATCGGCCCTCGTTGGCCCACCTGCACTTTGCCGTGGATTTGAGTGGGTCAGTGCATCGCGCTCTGTGCCAGGCCCGCCAGAGTGTGCCTCGCGGGCCGCCTGGGTGCAGAGGCGGGCTGGGCTGTCTTCAGAACCACGGTGCATCTCAGGCCTGCTTTCTAAGCTGCACCGTGAGTCCCTCTTGCAGTACATTTTTTTTTGCAGCTTTATCTCTCACCTTAACACTATGATGCAGAAACATCCATCTTAATGTCAAGCTATCCATCTGATTTTGACTTGACCCAAACCAGATCATACAAGTGGGTTGCATGGGCAGATGACACACATGTGCCTGGAAGGTTGACTCCTGCCTGAGGCTGTTAATGTTCATTCATTCAACAAACATTTATTATGTGCTCATTCTGAGCCAGGCTCCGTGATGAGGTGGGGGTAAGGAAATAAAAAGGCCCAGTGCCGTCTTCAGTAAGCTTCCAGTCCAGCGAGGGAAACGGAGGGCCGAGTGGTGGCAGCTCTGATGCAGAAGCACCAGGGAGGTCCTGCGGTCCAGACACTCAGGAGGACATCCTTCTGGAGGAACCGACATAAGACCCAGCATTGGGAGGATGGATACCAGTAAATGGAGAGAAGATGGGGGTTGTGATAAGCTGGGGGGAGACAGAGAGCCAGGGGAAGTGTCAGGCTCTGGGGGTGCTCCTGGGGGAGGTTGCTGTGTGTATTCAAAGACTGGTAGAGGTTGGAGACTAAGGAGCACGCTGGAAAGGGTGCCTCAGGTTAGGGTTTGTTAAAGGAAACTTCCGAGACAGTTTAGTTATGAACACATGCCAACATTTTATCACAGTTTTGCAGTGCAAGGGAAGAGGCCCCCGGTAGGTGTACTCCCAAGATTGACTCTTCGTCATAGGAAGAAAAAATGATTGAATCATCATTGCAAAGAATGTCTGGTTAAAAATCTTCAGACTCTAACTAGTCTAGTGGATAATTGACAGTCATCTAGGTGAATGGTAATGGGTTCCCCAGAGCAAGCCTTAATCTTCTTAAAGTTCACTAAAAAATTGCATCATAAAACTATTTTTTCTGGAATGTTGTTGATGTCTTCCCACTAGGATGTTTTGAATGAATAGTAAGCCACCTGGTTCTGTTGCAGACCAGGTTTGGGGCCATTTTTCTTGAAGAGGTTCACGGTCACTGTGGAGCGCAGGCCAGTTTTCAGCTTGGATTTTTATCCTGAGGGCACAAGGGGGCCCTTGCCACTGAGTGAGGTTTAACCCCGAGCCATCCACGTGGGCACGGATGAGCCGCAGTGTCTGCCGCAGCAGGATAGAAATTAGAGTATTTTCATTTTCCAGGGAAACATTGCTGAGGGCCTTGACTTTGGGTGTGCTTCTTCCCTTGCCCCTCCTTCCACCCACCCCGCAGCCCGGGGCAGCTCTGAGATGCCCCAAAGCTGGGGAGTACAGATGGGAGTTAGTAGTTGGCTTTTCCTCCGGGCAGAGTTGGTTTTAAGTTACTCAATTTTAAAATGATGATTGTTCTCACCACAATGAAAGAAAATACTATAATGGTAAGACAATTCTGAGAAGGTGTTGGACGAAGCACCCAGGCTGGGTTAGTTGCTCAGAGAAAGGAGTCCAAGGCCTTTCTGCTGGAAGTACTCTGCATCCAGCCCCGGAGCCACGGCGCCCTGCCCTTCTTCGGCTGGTCCCATCTCGGTCCTGAGGCACCAGAAGCAGTCTCAGAACCGTGCTGTCATCTGGCCTTGGCCTCGAGGCTGTTAGCGGTATTCCTGCTAATTACATAAGATTCTGCGCTCCTCCCAGGAGTCTCCTTCAGTGCATCTGCTGGGGTTAAAATAGAAGCTTCAGAGATGCCCTTGCCCCAGGCGGTGTCTCTGCTGGCCTGGGGGCATTGGCTCTGTTTTCTTGTCACTGGTTAACGAAGTCGTGGTGTCGTGGGCAGAGGTATAGATGGTTGCAAAAAACATCAGGGAAACTGACCTTGGGAGTTAGGTCTGCAGTGTTTTAGGGGGGCTGGGCTGTCACCCCTCCGACTGCCGTCACTTTTGTTACGTCCATGGCCTTACTGTTCCCGTGTCTTTGTTCTCTTTTGTTGTAACATTTCATCATTGTGATGTCAACATACTGCCATGAAAATAATACTCCACAGTTAACTGGTAGAGATTGAATAGGCATTTTGGAGAATCTGCGATTGTCTTCTAAACTTGATGGGAACAGGAACCTGCTTTTAGCTTTTATTCCTGTTAGAAATCCGTATTCAAAATATGTAATTATTCTCCTTTTGTTTTTTTTAATGTTATCCAGATTGCAAAAATACCTGCCTCTAAGAACTCAGGAGGACTGACTTTGTGGGCTCAAAGGTAGTGAGTCATGCCTGTGAGCTTAGAAAAGAGTTTATTTGAACCTCTTTGAGGAGGCTTCCCAGGCAACCATTTATGCAGTCATGAGAGGGTGCAGAACCAGGAGGTATTATACTTGGAAATTGGAATCCTCAGATGCATTCCCTCTCAGACTGAGACCTCAGTTTTTGTTCTGTTTGTTAAAAAGAAGTAAAAAGAGCTTAACAATTATAGAAAAACACACTATTTTTTTTAAAGATTTTATTTATTTATTTGACACAGAGACACAGCAAGAGAGGGAACACAAGCAGGGGGCGTGGGAGAGGGAGAAGCAGGCTTCCCGAGGAGCAGGGAGCCCAATGTGGGGCTCAATCCCAGGACCCTGGGATCATGACCTGAGCTGAAGGCAGACGCTTAACGACTGAGCCACCCAGGAGCCCCAGAAAAACACACTATTTTTAAGATGTGTGTGAGTGTGTGTGTGGTGTTGTGTTGTGCTTTATCGTTACCTTTTAAACACTCTCCAATGGGAACGTTTGTAGGTGTGAATGCTGGCTTACTTGGGAAAGCACGAGAGAAGTTACTACTCAAAGTGATTTCAGTTAGCTGTGAAGTTATTTGGAAAAGCAGGTGCTCTTTGGATGTGCCTGTATCGGAGTTTGTGATCACTAGGGAGAACTTCCAGCATGTGGGGAAGAGGAGTTTATTCATCATTTGCTTCGTCCTTGAGTATTCAGGCTTGAACTTGTATTTATCGTGTCAGTCGGCCTTCGATGGTACAGGCGCATCCCCTCTGCGGCGCGAGGGCACAAGTGGAAGGGCACAAGTGGAACAGGAATGGGGGATTCTTCCAGCAAGTAGACACAGCCTCCTTGACTTGTAAAGATGTCCCTCTCACTCCTCACTCTCCTCCTCTCTACATAGGTTTCTTCTTGGATGAGCCATAAGGATGAGGTAAACATTTCTCTTCCACTGGGAAACGACACTCCCAGACTTTATTTCCCATGGACTTTGATGAAATTCCATTTTCATGCATACGGTGGTGTTTTTCACGCACCCGTGGAAGAGGGAAGTCCTGTTAGTGAGGTGACAGACTCATTTTCCATAGTGTTAGAAATCCTCTGAAAAGAACCAGAATATTAATATATTAGCAATGCTCATTTTAAGTAGGGTTGTGTTATTATGATCCTCGATCATGTGTTCTATAGAAATGTTAGAAACAAGATGTGGTATAGAAAATGGCTTTTTTCTGCTGGAGACGAAGAGGGGCCGCGTCTCCACTCTGAGCACCTGTGGGCTTTATGAACATTTTGAGCTTTCAGTCACAATAATTTGAATTTTATTTTGGGTGCCTCAGTTGATCACACAGCTCTGAGACTCTCCTCTCACAGACATGGGACAGGAAGTAGGTGAATTTTGTTGTTACGGTCTTTATCCTCCCTAGTTCCTAAGTCTGTGGAAGAAATTAGGATAGCAAATCCTGGTGGGGAGCCAAGGCCTTGGGCTTTTTTTTTTTTCTCCTACAACAAAAGTGAAAAATTTTTAATTCTTGGAGTCAAAAATGTATGTAAGTGTACTTAGTTCTTTTTTTTTTTTTAAAGATTTTATTTATTTATTTGAGAGAGAGAGACACAGTGAGAGAGGGAACACAAGCAG